>NC_142500.1:10030737-10056511 GCF_965113065.1 Corylus avellana | reverse complement strand
AATACGAGTCGTTTCGGCCGGGTTCGGGGCACTTGTTATTTTGACTAAAAGTTATCGTTCGTTAAAGAAAATGGGGGCGCAAACGAACTCGAATCACTTCGTGTCACCTGCCGATATGATTGCCTAGAAGTTCTGCACAAGCTCGTAAAATTTCGAGCGAAAAAATTTCACTTCGCATCCGACCATTTTGTTCGGACTAGGGTTTCGGTCCTGGTTGTGAAAAAATGAAACGTCCCGAAAATTTACGAGGGTGCTCTGTGCATCGTGGCGATCATGTCGGCGGGTCCCGAAGTGTAATACGAGTCGTTTCGGCCGGGTTCGGGGCACTTGTTATTTTGACTAAAAGTTATCGTTCGTTAAAGAAAATGGGGGCGCAAACGAACTCGAATCACTTCGTGTCACCTGCCGATATGATTGCCCGGAAGTTCCGCACATGCTCGTAAAATTTCGAGCGAAAAAATTTCACTTCGCATCCGACCATTTTGTTCGGCCTAGGGTTTCGGTCCTGGTTGTGAAAAAATGAAACGTGCCGAAAATTTACGAGGGTGCTCAGTGCATCGTGGCGATCATGTCGGCGGGTCTCGAAGTGTAATACGAGTCGTTTCGGCCGGGTTCGGGGCGCTTGTTATTTTGACTAAAAGTTATCGTTCGTTAAAGAAAATGGGGGCGCAAACGAACTCGAATCACTTCGTGTCACCTGCCGATATGATTGCCTAGAAGTTCTGCACAAGCTCGTAAAATTTCGAGCGAAAAAATTTCACTTCGCATCCGACCATTTTGTTCGGCCTAGGGTTTCGGTCCTGGTTGTGAAAAAATGAAACGTGCCGAAAATTTACGAGGGTTCTCTGTGCATCGTGGCGATCATGTAGGGGGGTCTCGAAGTGTAATTCGAGTCGTTTCGGCCGGGTTCGGGGCACTTGTTTTTTTCACAAAAAGTTATCGTTCGTTAAAGAAAATGGGGGCGCAAACGAACTCGAATCACTTCGTGTCACCTGCCGATATGATTGCCTAGAAGTTCTGCACAAGCTCGTAAAATTTCGAGCGAAAAAATTTCACTTCGCATCCGACCATTTTGTTCGGCCTAGGGTTTCGATCCTGGTTGTGAAAAAATGAAACGTCCCGAAAATTTACGAGGGTGCTCTGTGCATCGTGGCGATCATGTCGGCTGGTCTCGAAGTGTAATTCGAGTCGTTTCGGCCGGGTTCGGGGCACTTGTTATTTTCACAAAAAGTTATCGTTCGTTAAAGAAAATGGGGGGGCAAACGAACTCGAATCACTTCGTGTCACCTGCCGATATGATTGCCCGGAAGTTCCGCACATGCTCGTAAAATTTCGAGCGAAAAAATTTCACTTCGCATCCGACCATTTTGTTCGGGCTAGAGTTTCGGTCCTGGTTGTGAAAAAATGAAACGTGCCGAAAATTTACGAGGGTGCTCTGTGCATCGTGGCGATCATGTCGGCGGGTCTCGAAGTGTAATTCGAGTCGTTTCGGCCGGGATCGGGGCACTTGTTATTTTCACAAAAAGTTATCGTTCGTTAAAGAAAATGGGGGGGGCAAACGAACTCGAATCACTTCGTGTCACCTGCCGATATGATTGCCTAGAAGTTCTGCACAAGCTCGTAAAATTTCGAGCGAAAAAATTTCACTTCGCATCCGACCATTTTGTTCGGCCTAGGGTTTCGGTCCTGGTTGTGAAAAAATGAAACGTGCCGAAAATTTACGAGGGTACTCTGTGCATCGTGGCGATCATGTCGGCAGGTCTCGAAGTGTAATTCGAGTCGTTTCGGCCGGGATCGGGGCACTTGTTATTTTCACAAAAAGTTATCGTTCGTTAAAGAAAATGGGGGGGCAAACGAACTCGAATCACTTCGTGTCACCTGCCGATATGATTGCCTGGAAGTTCCGCACATGCTCGTAAAATTTCGAGCGAAAAAATTTCACTTCGCATCCGACCATTTTGTTCGGGCTAGGGTTTCGGTCCTGGTTGTGAAAAAATGAAACGTGCCGAAAATTTACGAGGGTGCTCTGTGCATCGTGGCGATCATGTCGGCGGGTCTCGAAGTGTAATTCGAGTCGTTTCGGCCGGGATCGGGGCACTTGTTATTTTCACAAAAAGTTATCGTTCGTTAAAGAAAATGGGGGGGCAAACGAACTCGAATCACTTCGTGTCACCTGCCGATATGATTGCCCGGAAGTTCCGCACATGCTCGTAAAATTTCGAGCGAAAAAATTTCACTTCGCATCCGACCATTTTGTTCGGCCTAGGGTTTCGGTCCTGGTTGTGAAAAAATGAAACGTGCCGAAAATTTACGAGGGGGCTCTGTGCATCGTGGCGATCATGTCGGCGGGTCTCGAAGTGTAATTCGAGTCGTTTCGGCCGGGATCGGGGCACTTGTTATTTTCACAAAAAGTTATCGTTCGTTAAAGAAAATGGGGGGGCAAACGAACTCGAATCACTTCGTGTCACCTGCCGATATGATTGCCCGGAAGTTCCGCACATGCTCGTAAAATTTCGAGCGAAAAAATTTCACTTCGCATCCGACCATTTTGTTCGGCCTAGGGTTTCGGTCCTGGTTGTGAAAAAATGAAACGTGCCGAAAATTTACGAGGGGGCTCTGTGCATCGTGGCGATCATGTCAGCGGGTCTCGAAGTGTAATTCGAGTCGTTTCGGCCGGGATAGGGGCACTTGTTATTTTCACAAAAAGTTATCGTTCGTTAAAGAAAATGGGGGGGCAAACGAACTCGAATCACTTCGTGTCACCTGCCGATATGATTGCCCGGAAGTTCCGCACATGCTCGTAAAATTTCGAGCGAAAAAATTTCACTTCGCATCCGACCATTTTGTTCGGCCTAGGGTTTCGGTCCTGGTTGTGAAAAAATGAAACGTGCCGAAAATTTACGAGGGGGCTCTGTGCATCGTGGCGATCATGTCGGCGGGTCTCGAAGTGTAATTCGAGTCGTTTCGGCCGGGATCGGGGCACTTGTTATTTTCACAAAAAGTTATCGTTCGTTAAAGAAAATGGGGGGGCAAACGAACTCGAATCACTTCGTGTCACCTGCCGATATGATTGCCCGGAAGTTCCGCACATGCTCGTAAAATTTCGAGCGAAAAAATTTCACTTCGCATCCGACCATTTTGTTCGGCCTAGGGTTTCGGTCCTGGTTGTGAAAAAATGAAACGTGCCGAAAATTTACGAGGGTGCTCTGTGCATCGTGGCGATCATGTCGGCGGGTCTCGAAGTGTAATACGAGTCGTTTCGGCCGGGTTCGGGGCACTTGTTATTTTGACTAAAAGTTATCGTTCGTTAAAGAAAATGGGGGCGCAAACGAACTCGAATCACTTCGTGTCACCTGCCGATATGATTGCCTAGAAGTTCTGCACAAGCTCGTAAAATTTCGAGCGAAAAAATTTCACTTCGCATCCGACCATTTTGTTCGGCCTAGGGTTTCGGTCCTGGTTGTGAAAAAATGAAACGTCCCGAAAATTTACGAGGGTGCTCTGTGCATCGTGGCGATCATGTCGGCGCGTCTCGAAGTGTAATTCGAGTCGTTTCGGCCGGGTTTGGGGCACTTGTTATTTTGACTAAAAGTTATCGTTCGTTAAAGAAAATGGGGGCGCAAACGAACTCGAATCACTTCGTGTCACCTGCCGATATGATTGCCTAGAAGTTCTGCACAAGCTCGTAAAATTTCGAGCGAAAAAATTTCACTTCGCATCCGACCATTTTGTTCGGCCTAGGGTTTCGGTCCTGGTTGTGAAAAAATGAAACGTCCCAAAAATTTACGAGGGTGCTCTGTGCATCGTGGCGATCATGTCGGCTGGTCTCGAAGTGTAATTCGAGTCGTTTCGGCCGGGTTCGGGGCACTTGTTATTTTCACAAAAAGTTATCGTTCGTTAAAGAAAATGGGGGGGCAAACGAACTCGAATCACTTCGTGTCACCTGCCGATATGATTGCCCGGAAGTTCCGCACATGCTCGTAAAATTTCGAGCGAAAAAATTTCACTTCGCATCCGACCATTTTGTTCGGGCTAGGGTTTCGGTCCTGGTTGTGAAAAAATGAAACGTCCCGAAAATTTACGAGGGTGCTCTGTGCATCGTGGCGATCATGTCGGCGGGTGTCGAAGTGTAATCCGAGTCGTTTCGGCCGGGTTCGGGGCACTCGTTATTTTGACTAAAAGTTATCGTTCGTTAAAGAAAATGGGGGCGCAAACGAACTCGAATCACTTCGTGTCACCTGCCGATATGATTGCCTAGAAGTTCTGCACAAGCTCGTAAAATTTCGAGCGAAAAAATTTCACTTCGCATCCGACCATTTTGTTCGGCCTAGGGTTTCGGTCCTGGTTGTGAAAAAATGAAACGTGCCGAAAATTTACGAGGGTGCTCAGTGCATCGTGGCGATCATGTCGGCGGGTCTCGAAGTGTAATACGAGTCGTTTCGGCCGGGTTCGGGGCGCTTGTTATTTTGACTAAAAGTTATCGTTCGTTAAAGAAAATGGGGGCGCAAACGAACTCGAATCACTTCGTGTCACCTGCCGATATGATTGCCTAGAAGTTCTGCACAAGCTCGTAAAATTTCGAGCGAAAAAATTTCACTTCGCATCCGACCATTTTGTTCGGCCTAGGGTTTCGGTCCTGGTTGTGAAAAAATGAAACGTGCCGAAAATTTACGAGGGTTCTCTGTGCATCGTGGCGATCATGTAGGGGGGTCTCGAAGTGTAATTCGAGTCGTTTCGGCCGGGTTCGGGGCACTTGTTATTTTCACAAAAAGTTATCGTTCGTTAAAGAAAATGGGGGCGCAAACGAACTCGAATCACTTCGTGTCACCTGCCGATATGATTGCCTAGAAGTTCTGCACAAGCTCGTAAAATTTCGAGCGAAAAAATTTCACTTCGCATCCGACCATTTTGTTCGGCCTAGGGTTTCGGTCCTGGTTGTGAAAAAATGAAACGTCCCGAAAATTTACGAGGGTGCTCTGTGCATCGTGGCGATCATGTCGGCTGGTCTCGAAGTGTAATTCGAGTCGTTTCGGCCGGGTTCGGGGCACTTGTTATTTTCACAAAAAGTTATCGTTCGTTAAAGAAAATGGGGGGGCAAACGAACTCGAATCACTTCGTGTCACCTGCCGATATGATTGCCCGGAAGTTCCGCACATGCTCGTAAAATTTCGAGCGAAAAAATTTCACTTCGCATCCGACCATTTTGTTCGGGCTAGGGTTTCGGTCCTGGTTGTGAAAAAATGAAACGTGCCGAAAATTTACGAGGGTACTCTGTGCATCGTGGCGATCATGTCGGCGGGTCTCGAAGTGTAATTCGAGTCGTTTCGGCCGGGATCGGGGCACTTGTTATTTTCACAAAAAGTTATCGTTCGTTAAAGAAAATGGGGGGGGCAAACGAACTCGAATCACTTCGTGTCACCTGCCGATATGATTGCCTAGAAGTTCTGCACAAGCTCGTAAAATTTCGAGCGAAAAAATTTCACTTCGCATCCGACCATTTTGTTCGGCCTAGGGTTTCGGTCCTGGTTGTGAAAAAATGAAACGTGCCGAAAATTTACGAAGGTGCTCTGTGCATCGTGGCGATCATGTCGGCGGGTCTCGAAGTGTAATACGAGTCGTTTCGGCCGGGTTCGGGGCACTTGTTATTTTGACTAAAAGTTATCGTTCGTTAAAGAAAATGGGGGCGCAAACGAACTCGAATCACTTCGTGTCACCTGCCGATATGATTGCCTAGAAGGTCTGCACAAGCTCGTAAAATTTCGAGCGAAAAAATTTCACTTCGCATCCGACCATTTTGTTCGGCCTAGGGTTTCGGTCCTGGTTGTGAAAAAATGAAACGTCCCGAAAATTTACGAGGGTGCTCTGTGCATCGTGGCGATCATGTCGGCGGGTCCCGAAGTGTCATACGAGTCGTTTCGGCCGGGTTCGGGGCACTTGTTATTTTGACTAAAAGTTATCGTTCGTTAAAGAAAATGGGGGCGCAAACGAACTCGAATCACTTCGTGTCACCTGCCGATATGATTGCCTAGAAGTTCTGCACAAGCTCGTAAAATTTCGAGCGAAAAAATTTCACTTCGCATCCGACCATTTTGTTCGGCCTAGGGTTTCGGTCCTGGTTGTGAAAAAATGAAACGTGCCGAAAATTTACGAAGGTGCTCTGTGCATCGTGGCGATCATGTCGGCGGGTCTCGAAGTGTAATACGAGTCGTTTCGGCCGGGTTCGGGGCACTTGTTATTTTGACTAAAAGTTATCGTTCGTTAAAGAAAATGGGGGCGCAAACGAACTCGAATCACTTCGTGTCACCTGCCGATATGATTGCCTAGAAGTTCTGCACAAGCTCGTAAAATTTCGAGCGAAAAAATTTCACTTCGCATCCGACCATTTTGTTCGGCCTAGGGTTTCGGTCCTGGTTGTGAAAAAATGAAACGTCCCGAAAATTTACGAGGGTGCTCTGTGCATCGTGGCGATCATGTCGGCGGGTCCCGAAGTGTAATACGAGTCGTTTCGGCCGGGTTCGGGGCACTTGTTATTTTGACTAAAAGTTATCGTTCGTTAAAGAAAATGGGGGCGCAAACGAACTCGAATCACTTCGTGTCACCTGCCGATATGATTGCCTAGAAGTTCTGCACAAGCTCGTAAAATTTCGAGCGAAAAAATTTCACTTCGCATCCGACCATTTTGTTCGGCCTAGGGTTTCGGTCCTGGTTGTGAAAAAATGAAAAGTGCCGAAAATTTACGAGGGTGCTCTGTGCATCGTGGCGATCATGTCGGCGGGTCCCGAAGTGTAATACGAGTCGTTTCGGCCGGGTTCGGGGCACTTGTTATTTTGACTAAAAGTTATCGTTCGTTAAAGAAAATGGGGGCGCAAACGAACTCGAATCACTTCGTGTCACCTGCCGATATGATTGCCCGGAAGTTCCGCACATGCTCGTAAAATTTCGAGCGAAAAAATTTCACTTCGCATCCGACCATTTTGTTCGGCCTAGGGTTTCGGTCCTGGTTGTGAAAAAATGAAACGTGCCGAAAATTTACGAGGGTGCTCTGTGCATCGTGGCGATCATGTCGGCGGGTCTCGAAGTGTAATACGAGTCGTTTCGGCCGGGTTCGGGGCACTTGTTATTTTGACTAAAAGTTATCGTTCGTTAAAGAAAATGGGGGCGCAAACGAACTCGAATCACTTCGTGTCACCTGCCGATATGATTGCCTAGAAGTTCTGCACAAGCTCGTAAAATTTCGAGCGAAAAAATTTCACTTCGCATCCGACCATTTTGTTCGGCCTAGGGTTTCGGTCCTGGTTGTGAAAAAATGAAACGTGCCGAAAATTTACGAGGGTGCTCTGTGCATCGTGGCGATCATGTCGGCGGGTCTCGAAGTGTAATACGAGTCGTTTCGGCCGGGTTCGGGGCACTTGTTATTTTGACTAAAAGTTATCGTTCGTTAAAGAAAATGGGGGCGCAAACGAACTCGAATCACTTCGTGTCACCTGCCGATATGATTGCCTAGAAGTTCTGCACAAGCTCGTAAAATTTCGAGCGAAAAAATTTCACTTCGCATCCGACCATTTTGTTCGGCCTAGGGTTTCGGTCCTGGTTGTGAAAAAATGAAACGTGCCGAAAATTTACGAAGGTGCTCTGTGCATCGTGGCGATCATGTCGGCGGGTCTCGAAGTGTAATACGAGTCGTTTCGGCCGGGTTCGGGGCACTTGTTATTTTGACTAAAAGTTATCGTTCGTTAAAGAAAATGGGGGCGCAAACGAACTCGAATCACTTCGTGTCACCTGCCGATATGATTGCCTAGAAGTTCTGCACAAGCTCGTAAAATTTCGAGCGAAAAAATTTCACTTCGCATCCGACCATTTTGTTCGGCCTAGGGTTTCGGTCCTGGTTGTGAAAAAATGAAACGTCCCGAAAATTTACGAGGGTGCTCTGTGCATCGTGGCGATCATGTCGGCTGGTCTCGAAGTGTAATTCGAGTCGTTTCGGCCGGGTTCGGGGCACTTGTTATTTTCACAAAAAGTTATCGTTCGTTAAAGAAAATGGGGGGGCAAACGAACTCGAATCACTTCGTGTCACCTGCCGATATGATTGCCCGGAAGTTCCGCACATGCTCGTAAAATTTCGAGCGAAAAAATTTCACTTCGCATCCGACCATTTTGTTCGGGCTAGGGTTTCGGTCCTGGTTGTGAAAAAATGAAACGTGCCGAAAATTTACGAGGGTACTCTGTGCATCGTGGCGATCATGTCGGCGGGTCTCGAAGTGTAATTCGAGTCGTTTCGGCCGGGATCGGGGCACTTGTTATTTTCACAAAAAGTTATCGTTCGTTAAAGAAAATGGGGGGGGCAAACGAACTCGAATCACTTCGTGTCACCTGCCGATATGATTGCCTAGAAGTTCTGCACAAGCTCGTAAAATTTCGAGCGAAAAAATTTCACTTCGCATCCGACCATTTTGTTCGGCCTAGGGTTTCGGTCCTGGTTGTGAAAAAATGAAACGTCCCGAAAATTTACGAGGGTGCTCTGTGCATCGTGGCGATCATGTCGGCTGGTCTCGAAGTGTAATTTGAGTCGTTTCGGCCGGGTTCGGGGCACTTGTTATTTTCACAAAAAGTTATCGTTCGTTAAAGAAAATGGGGGGGCAAACGAACTCGAATCACTTCGTGTCACCTGCCGATATGATTGCCCGGAAGTTCCGCACATGCTCGTAAAATTTCGAGCGAAAAAATTTCACTTCGCATCCGACCATTTTGTTCGGGCTAGGGTTTCGGTCCTGGTTGTGAAAAAATGAAACGTGTCGAAAATTTACGAGGGTGCTCTGTGCATCGTGGCGATCATGTCGGCGGGTCTCGAAGTGTAATTCGAGTCGTTTCGGCCGGGATCGGGGCACTTGTTATTTTCACAAAAAGTTATCGTTCGTTAAAGAAAATGGGGGGGCAAACGAACTCGAATCACTTCGTGTCACCTGCCGATATGATTGCCCGGAAGTTCCGCACATGCTCGTAAAATTTCGAGCGAAAAAATTTCACTTCGCATCCGACCATTTTGTTCGGCCTAGGGTTTCGGTCCTGGTTGTGAAAAAATGAAACGTGCCGAAAATTTACGAGGGGGCTCTGTGCATCGTGGCGATCATGTCGGCGGGTCTCGAAGTGTAATTCGAGTCGTTTCGGCCGGGATAGGGGCACTTGTTATTTTCACAAAAAGTTATCGTTCGTTAAAGAAAATGGGGGGGCAAACGAACTCGAATCACTTCGTGTCACCTGCCGATATGATTGCCCGGAAGTTCCGCACATGCTCGTAAAATTTCGAGCGAAAAAATTTCACTTCGCATCCGACCATTTTGTTCGGCCTAGGGTTTCGGTCCTGGTTGTAAAAAAATGAAACGTGCCGAAAATTTACGAGGGGGCTCTGTGCATCGTGGCGATCATGTCGGCGGGTCTCGAAGTGTAATTCGAGTCGTTTCGGCCGGGATCGGGGCACTTGTTATTTTCACAAAAAGTTATCGTTCGTTAAAGAAAATGGGGGGGCAAACGAACTCGAATCACTTCGTGTCACCTGCCGATATGATTGCCCGGAAGTTCCGCACATGCTCGTAAAATTTCGAGCGAAAAAATTTCACTTCGCATCCGACCATTTTGTTCGGCCTAGGGTTTCGGTCCTGGTTGTGAAAAAATGAAACGTGCCGAAAATTTACGAGGGTGCTCTGTGCATCGTGGCGATCATGTCGGCGGGTCTCGAAGTGTAATACGAGTCGTTTCGGCCGGGTTCGGGGCACTTGTTATTTTGACTAAAAGTTATCGTTCGTTAAAGAAAATGGGGGCGGAAACGAACTCGAATCACTTCGTGTCACCTGCCGATATGATTGCCTAGAAGTTCTGCACAAGCTCGTAAAATTTCGAGCGAAAAAATTTCACTTCGCATCCGACCATTTTGTTCGGGCTAGGGTTTCGGTCCTGGTTGTGAAAAAATGAAACGTCCCGAAAATTTACGAGGGTGCTCTGTGCATCGTGGCGATCATGTCGGCGGGTGTCGAAGTGTAATCCGAGTCGTTTCGGCCGGGTTCGGGGCACTCGTTATTTTGACTAAAAGTTATCGTTCGTTAAAGAAAATGGGGGCGCAAACGAACTCGAATCACTTCGTGTCACCTGCCGATATGATTGCCTAGAAGTTCTGCACAAGCTCGTAAAATTTCGAGCGAAAAAATTTCACTTCGCATCCAACCATTTTGTTCGGCCTAGGGTTTCGGTCCTGGTTGTGAAAAAATGAAACGTGCCGAAAATTTACGAGGGTGCTCTGTGCATCGTGGCGATCATGTCGGCGGGTCTCGAAGTGTAATACGAGTCGTTTCGGCCGGGTTCGGGGCACTTGTTATTTTGACTAAAAGTTATCGTTCGTTAAAGAAAATGGGGGCGCAAACGAACTCGAATCACTTCGTGTCACCTGCCGATATGATTGCCTAGAAGTTCTGCACAAGCTCGTAAAATTTCGAGCGAAAAAATTTCACTTCGCATCCGACCATTTTGTTCGGACTAGGGTTTCGGTCCTGGTTGTGAAAAAATGAAATGTCCCGAAAATTTACGAGGGTGCTCTGTGCATCGTGGCGATCATGTCGGCGGGTCCCGAAGTGTAATACGAGTCGTTTCGGCCGGGTTCGGGGCACTTGTTATTTTGACTAAAAGTTATCGTTCGTTAAAGAAAATGGGGGCGCAAACGAACTCGAATCACTTCGTGTCACCTGCCGATATGATTGCCCGGAAGTTCCGCACATGCTCGTAAAATTTCGAGCGAAAAAATTTCACTTCGCATCCGACCATTTTGTTCGGCCTAGGGTTTCGGTCCTGGTTGTGAAAAAATGAAACGTGCCGAAAATTTACGAGGGTGCTCAGTGCATCGTGGCGATCATGTCGGCGGGTCTCGAAGTGTAATACGAGTCGTTTCGGCCGGGTTCGGGGCGCTTGTTATTTTGACTAAAAGTTATCGTTCGTTAAAGAAAATGGGGGCGCAAACGAACTCGAATCACTTCGTGTCACCTGCCGATATGATTGCCTAGAAGTTCTGCACAAGCTCGTAAAATTTCGAGCGAAAAAATTTCACTTCGCATCCGACCATTTTGTTCGGCCTAGGGTTTCGGTCCTGGTTGTGAAAAAATGAAACGTCCCGAAAATTTACGAGGGTGCTCTGTGCATCGTGGCGATCATGTCGGCGGGTCTCGAAGTGTAATACGAGTCGTTTCGGCCGGGTTCGGGGCACTTGTTATTTTGACTAAAAGTTATCGTTCGTTAAAGAAAATGGGGGCGCAAACGAACTCGAATCACTTCGTGTCACCTGCCGATATGATTGCCTAGAAGTTCTGCACAAGCTCGTAAAATTTCGAGCGAAAAAATTTCACTTCGCATCCGACCATTTTGTTCGGACTAGGGTTTCGGTCCTGGTTGTGAAAAAATGAAACGTCCCGAAAATTTACGAGGGTGCTCTGTGCATCGTGGCGATCATGTCGGCGGGTCCCGAAGTGTAATACGAGTCGTTTCGGCCGGGTTCGGGGCACTTGTTATTTTGACTAAAAGTTATCGTTCGTTAAAGAAAATGGGGGCGCAAACGAACTCGAATCACTTCGTGTCACCTGCCGATATGATTGCCCGGAAGTTCCGCACATGCTCGTAAAATTTCGAGCGAAAAAATTTCACTTCGCATCCGACCATTTTGTTCGGCCTAGGGTTTCGGTCCTGGTTGTGAAAAAATGAAACGTGCCGAAAATTTACGAGGGTGCTCAGTGCATCGTGGCGATCATGTCGGCGGGTCTCGAAGTGTAATACGAGTCGTTTCGGCCGGGTTCGGGGCGCTTGTTATTTTGACTAAAAGTTATCGTTCGTTAAAGAAAATGGGGGCGCAAACGAACTCGAATCACTTCGTGTCACCTGCCGATATGATTGCCTAGAAGTTCTGCACAAGCTCGTAAAATTTCGAGCGAAAAAATTTCACTTCGCATCCGACCATTTTGTTCGGCCTAGGGTTTCGGTCCTGGTTGTGAAAAAATGAAACGTGCCGAAAATTTACGAGGGTTCTCTGTGCATCGTGGCGATCATGTCGGGGGGTCTCGAAGTGTAATTCGAGTCGTTTCGGCCGGGTTCGGGGCACTTGTTATTTTCACAAAAAGTTATCGTTCGTTAAAGAAAATGGGGGCGCAAACGAACTCGAATCACTTCGTGTCACCTGCCGATATGATTGCCTAGAAGTTCTGCACAAGCTCGTAAAATTTCGAGCGAAAAAATTTCACTTCGCATCCGACCATTTTGTTCGGCCTAGGGTTTCGGTCCTGGTTGTGAAAAAATGAAACGTGCCGAAAATTTACGAGGGTTCTCTGTGCATCGTGGCGATCATGTCGGGGGGTCTCGAAGTGTAATTCGAGTCGTTTCGGCCGGGTTCGGGGCACTTGTTATTTTCACAAAAAGTTATCGTTCGTTAAAGAAAATGGGGGCGCAAACGAACTCGAATCACTTCGTGTCACCTGCCGATATGATTGCCTAGAAGTTCTGCACAAGCTCGTAAAATTTCGAGCGAAAAAATTTCACTTCGCATCCGACCATTTTGTTCGGCCTAGGGTTTCGGTCCTGGTTGTGAAAAAATGAAACGTCCCGAAAATTTACGAGGGTGCTCTGTGCATCGTGGCGATCATGTCGGCTGGTCTCGAAGTGTAATTCGAGTCGTTTCGGCCGGGTTCGGGGCACTTGTTATTTTCACAAAAAGTTATCGTTCGTTAAAGAAAATGCGGGGGCAAACGAACTCGAATCACTTCGTGTCACCTGCCGATATGATTGCCCGGAAGTTCCGCACATGCTCGTAAAATTTCGAGCGAAAAAATTTCACTTCGCATCCGACCATTTTGTTCGGGCTAGGGTTTCGGTCCTGGTTGTGAAAAAATGAAACGTGCCGAAAATTTACGAGGGTGCTCTGTGCATCGTGGCGATCATGTCGGCGGGTCTCGAAGTGTAATTCGAGTCGTTTCGGCCGGGATCGGGGCACTTGTTATTTTCACAAAAAGTTATCGTTCGTTAAAGAAAATGGGGGGGGCAAACGAACTCGAATCACTTCGTGTCACCTGCCGATATGATTGCCTAGAAGTTCTGCACAAGCTCGTAAAATTTCGAGCGAAAAAATTTCACTTCGCATCCGACCATTTTGTTCGGCCTAGGGTTTCGGTCGTGGTTGTGAAAAAATGAAACGTCCCGAAAATTTACGAGGGTGCTCTGTGCATCGTGGCGATCATGTCGGCGGGTCCCGAAGTGTAATACGAGTCGTTTCGGCCGGGTTCGGGGCACTTGTTATTTTGACTAAAAGTTATCGTTCGTTAAAGAAAATGGGGGCGCAAACGAACTCGAATCACTTCGTGTCACCTGCCGATATGATTGCCTAGAAGTTCTGCACAAGCTCGTAAAATTTCGAGCGAAAAAATTTCACTTCGCATCCGACCATTTTGTTCGGCCTAGGGTTTCGGTCCTGGTTGTGAAAAAATGAAACGTCCCGAAAATTTACGAGGGTGCTCTGTGCATCGTGGCGATCATGTCGGCGGGTCTCGAAGTGTAATACGAGTCGTTTCGGCCGGGTTCGGGGCACTTGTTATTTTGACTAAAAGTTATCGTTCGTTAAAGAAAATGGGGGCGCAAACGAACTCGAATCACTTCGTGTCACCTGCCGATATGATTGCCTAGAAGTTCTGCACAAGCTCGTAAAATTTCGAGCGAAAAAATTTCACTTCGCATCCGACCATTTTGTTCGGACTAGGGTTTCGGTCCTGGTTGTGAAAAAATGAAACGTCCCGAAAATTTACGAGGGTGCTCTGTGCATCGTGGCGATCATGTCGGCGGGTCCCGAAGTGTAATACGAGTCGTTTCGGCCGGGTTCGGGGCACTTGTTATTTTGACTAAAAGTTATCGTTCGTTAAAGAAAATGGGGGCGCAAACGAACTCGAATCACTTCGTGTCACCTGCCGATATGATTGCCCGGAAGTTCCGCACATGCTCGTAAAATTTCGAGCGAAAAAATTTCACTTCGCATCCGACCATTTTGTTCGGCCTAGGGTTTCGGTCCTGGTTGTGAAAAAATGAAACGTGCCGAAAATTTACGAGGGTGCTCAGTGCATCGTGGCGATCATGTCGGCGGGTCTCGAAGTGTAATACGAGTCGTTTCGGCCGGGTTCGGGGCGCTTGTTATTTTGACTAAAAGTTATCGTTCGTTAAAGAAAATGGGGGCGCAAACGAACTCGAATCACTTCGTGTCACCTGCCGATATGATTGCCTAGAAGTTCTGCACAAGCTCGTAAAATTTCGAGCGAAAAAATTTCACTTCGCATCCGACCATTTTGTTCGGCCTAGGGTTTCGGTCCTGGTTGTGAAAAAATGAAACGTGCCGAAAATTTACGAGGGTTCTCTGTGCATCGTGGCGATCATGTCGGGGGGTCTCGAAGTGTAATTCGAGTCGTTTCGGCCGGGTTCGGGGCACTTGTTATTTTCACAAAAAGTTATCGTTCGTTAAAGAAAATGGGGGCGCAAACGAACTCGAATCACTTCGTGTCACCTGCCGATATGATTGCCTAGAAGTTCTGCACAAGCTCGTAAAATTTCGAGCGAAAAAATTTCACTTCGCATCCGACCATTTTGTTCGGCCTAGGGTTTCGGTCCTGGTTGTGAAAAAATGAAACGTGCCGAAAATTTACGAGGGTTCTCTGTGCATCGTGGCGATCATGTCGGGGGGTCTCGAAGTGTAATTCGAGTCGTTTCGGCCGGGTTCGGGGCACTTGTTATTTTCACAAAAAGTTATCGTTCGTTAAAGAAAATGGGGGCGCAAACGAACTCGAATCACTTCGTGTCACCTGCCGATATGATTGCCTAGAAGTTCTGCACAAGCTCGTAAAATTTCGAGCGAAAAAATTTCACTTCGCATCCGACCATTTTGTTCGGCCTAGGGTTTCGGTCCTGGTTGTGAAAAAATGAAACGTCCCGAAAATTTACGAGGGTGCTCTGTGCATCGTGGCGATCATGTCGGCTGGTCTCGAAGTGTAATTCGAGTCGTTTCGGCCGGGTTCGGGGCACTTGTTATTTTCACAAAAAGTTATCGTTCGTTAAAGAAAATGCGGGGGCAAACGAACTCGAATCACTTCGTGTCACCTGCCGATATGATTGCCCGGAAGTTCCGCACATGCTCGTAAAATTTCGAGCGAAAAAATTTCACTTCGCATCCGACCATTTTGTTCGGGCTAGGGTTTCGGTCCTGGTTGTGAAAAAATGAAACGTGCCGAAAATTTACGAGGGTGCTCTGTGCATCGTGGCGATCATGTCGGCGGGTCTCGAAGTGTAATTCGAGTCGTTTCGGCCGGGATCGGGGCACTTGTTATTTTCACAAAAAGTTATCGTTCGTTAAAGAAAATGGGGGGGGCAAACGAACTCGAATCACTTCGTGTCACCTGCCGATATGATTGCCTAGAAGTTCTGCACAAGCTCGTAAAATTTCGAGCGAAAAAATTTCACTTCGCATCCGACCATTTTGTTCGGCCTAGGGTTTCGGTCGTGGTTGTGAAAAAATGAAACGTCCCGAAAATTTACGAGGGTGCTCTGTGCATCGTGGCGATCATGTCGGCGGGTCCCGAAGTGTAATACGAGTCGTTTCGGCCGGGTTCGGGGCACTTGTTATTTTGACTAAAAGTTATCGTTCGTTAAAGAAAATGGGGGCGCAAACGAACTCGAATCACTTCGTGTCACCTGCCGATATGATTGCCTAGAAGTTCTGCACAAGCTCGTAAAATTTCGAGCGAAAAAATTTCACTTCGCATCCGACCATTTTGTTCGGCCTAGGGTTTCGGTCCTGGTTGTGAAAAAATGAAACGTCCCGAAAATTTACGAGGGTGCTCTGTGCATCGTGGCGATCATGTCGGCGGGTCTCGAAGTGTAATACGAGTCGTTTCGGCCGGGTTCGGGGCACTTGTTATTTTGACTAAAAGTTATCGTTCGTTAAAGAAAATGGGGGCGCAAACGAACTCGAATCACTTCGTGTCACCTGCCGATATGATTGCCTAGAAGTTCTGCACAAGCTCGTAAAATTTCGAGCGAAAAAATTTCACTTCGCATCCGACCATTTTGTTCGGACTAGGGTTTCGGTCCTGGTTGTGAAAAAATGAAACGTCCCGAAAATTTACGAGGGTGCTCTGTGCATCGTGGCGATCATGTCGGCGGGTCCCGAAGTGTAATACGAGTCGTTTCGGCCGGGTTCGGGGCACTTGTTATTTTGACTAAAAGTTATCGTTCGTTAAAGAAAATGGGGGCGCAAACGAACTCGAATCACTTCGTGTCACCTGCCGATATGATTGCCCGGAAGTTCCGCACATGCTCGTAAAATTTCGAGCGAAAAAATTTCACTTCGCATCCGACCATTTTGTTCGGCCTAGGGTTTCGGTCCTGGTTGTGAAAAAATGAAACGTGCCGAAAATTTACGAGGGTGCTCAGTGCATCGTGGCGATCATGTCGGCGGGTCTCGAAGTGTAATACGAGTCGTTTCGGCCGGGTTCGGGGCGCTTGTTATTTTGACTAAAAGTTATCGTTCGTTAAAGAAAATGGGGGCGCAAACGAACTCGAATCACTTCGTGTCACCTGCCGATATGATTGCCTAGAAGTTCTGCACAAGCTCGTAAAATTTCGAGCGAAAAAATTTCACTTCGCATCCGACCATTTTGTTCGGCCTAGGGTTTCGGTCCTGGTTGTGAAAAAATGAAACGTGCCGAAAATTTACGAGGGTTCTCTGTGCATCGTGGCGATCATGTCGGGGGGTCTCGAAGTGTAATTCGAGTCGTTTCGGCCGGGTTCGGGGCACTTGTTATTTTCACAAAAAGTTATCGTTCGTTAAAGAAAATGGGGGCGCAAACGAACTCGAATCACTTCGTGTCACCTGCCGATATGATTGCCTAGAAGTTCTGCACAAGCTCGTAAAATTTCGAGCGAAAAAATTTCACTTCGCATCCGACCATTTTGTTCGGCCTAGGGTTTCGGTCCTGGTTGTGAAAAAATGAAACGTGCCGAAAATTTACGAGGGTTCTCTGTGCATCGTGGCGATCATGTCGGGGGGTCTCGAAGTGTAATTCGAGTCGTTTCGGCCGGGTTCGGGGCACTTGTTATTTTCACAAAAAGTTATCGTTCGTTAAAGAAAATGGGGGCGCAAACGAACTCGAATCACTTCGTGTCACCTGCCGATATGATTGCCTAGAAGTTCTGCACAAGCTCGTAAAATTTCGAGCGAAAAAATTTCACTTCGCATCCGACCATTTTGTTCGGCCTAGGGTTTCGGTCCTGGTTGTGAAAAAATGAAACGTCCCGAAAATTTACGAGGGTGCTCTGTGCATCGTGGCGATCATGTCGGCTGGTCTCGAAGTGTAATTCGAGTCGTTTCGGCCGGGTTCGGGGCACTTGTTATTTTCACAAAAAGTTATCGTTCGTTAAAGAAAATGCGGGGGCAAACGAACTCGAATCACTTCGTGTCACCTGCCGATATGATTGCCCGGAAGTTCCGCACATGCTCGTAAAATTTCGAGCGAAAAAATTTCACTTCGCATCCGACCATTTTGTTCGGGCTAGGGTTTCGGTCCTGGTTGTGAAAAAATGAAACGTGCCGAAAATTTACGAGGGTGCTCTGTGCATCGTGGCGATCATGTCGGCGGGTCTCGAAGTGTAATTCGAGTCGTTTCGGCCGGGATCGGGGCACTTGTTATTTTCACAAAAAGTTATCGTTCGTTAAAGAAAATGGGGGGGGCAAACGAACTCGAATCACTTCGTGTCACCTGCCGATATGATTGCCTAGAAGTTCTGCACAAGCTCGTAAAATTTCGAGCGAAAAAATTTCACTTCGCATCCGACCATTTTGTTCGGCCTAGGGTTTCGGTCGTGGTTGTGAAAAAATGAAACGTCCCGAAAATTTACGAGGGTGCTCTGTGCATCGTGGCGATCATGTCGGCGGGTCCCGAAGTGTAATACGAGTCGTTTCGGCCGGGTTCGGGGCACTTGTTATTTTGACTAAAAGTTATCGTTCGTTAAAGAAAATGGGGGCGCAAACGAACTCGAATCACTTCGTGTCACCTGCCGATATGATTGCCTAGAAGTTCTGCACAAGCTCGTAAAATTTCGAGCGAAAAAATTTCACTTCGCATCCGACCATTTTGTTCGGCCTAGGGTTTCGGTCCTGGTTGTGAAAAAATGAAAAGTGCCGAAAATTTACGAGGGTGCTCTGTGCATCGTGGCGATCATGTCGGCGGGTCCCGAAGTGTAATACGAGTCGTTTCGGCCGGGTTCGGGGCACTTGTTATTTTGACTAAAAGTTATCGTTCGTTAAAGAAAATGGGGGCGCAAACGAACTCGAATCACTTCGTGTCACCTGCCGATATGATTGCCCGGAAGTTCCGCACATGCTCGTAAAATTTCGAGCGAAAAAATTTCACTTCGCATCCGACCATTTTGTTCGGCCTAGGGTTTCGGTCCTGGTTGTGAAAAAATGAAACGTGCCGAAAATTTACGAGGGTGCTCAGTGCATCGTGGCGATCATGTCGGCGGGTCTCGAAGTGTAATACGAGTCGTTTCGGCCGGGTTCGGGGCGCTTGTTATTTTGACTAAAAGTTATCGTTCGTTAAAGAAAATGGGGGCGCAAACGAACTCGAATCACTTCGTGTCACCT
Source organism: Corylus avellana (assembly GCF_965113065.1). NCBI lineage: Eukaryota > Viridiplantae > Streptophyta > Magnoliopsida > Fagales > Betulaceae > Corylus > Corylus avellana. The sequence goes on along the minus strand of NC_142500.1, from coordinate 10,037,811 downwards.
GCCGATATGATTGCCCGGAAGTTCCGCACATGCTCGTAAAATTTCGAGCGAAAAAATTTCACTTCGCATCCGACCATTTTGTTCGGCCTAGGGTTTCGGTCCTGGTTGTGAAAAAATGAAACGTGCCGAAAATTTACGAGGGTGCTCAGTGCATCGTGGCGATCATGTCGGCGGGTCTCGAAGTGTAATACGAGTCGTTTCGGCCGGGTTCGGGGCGCTTGTTATTTTGACTAAAAGTTATCGTTCGTTAAAGAAAATGGGGGCGCAAACGAACTCGAATCACTTCGTGTCACCTGCCGATATGATTGCCTAGAAGTTCTGCACAAGCTCGTAAAATTTCGAGCGAAAAAATTTCACTTCGCATCCGACCATTTTGTTCGGCCTAGGGTTTCGGTCCTGGTTGTGAAAAAATGAAACGTCCCGAAAATTTACGAGGGTGCTCTGTGCATCGTGGCGATCATGTCGGCGGGTCTCGAAGTGTAATACGAGTCGTTTCGGCCGGGTTCGGGGCACTTGTTATTTTGACTAAAAGTTATCGTTCGTTAAAGAAAATGGGGGCGCAAACGAACTCGAATCACTTCGTGTCACCTGCCGATATGATTGCCTAGAAGTTCTGCACAAGCTCGTAAAATTTCGAGCGAAAAAATTTCACTTCGCATCCGACCATTTTGTTCGGACTAGGGTTTCGGTCCTGGTTGTGAAAAAATGAAACGTCCCGAAAATTTACGAGGGTGCTCTGTGCATCGTGGCGATCATGTCGGCGGGTCCCGAAGTGTAATACGAGTCGTTTCGGCCGGGTTCGGGGCACTTGTTATTTTGACTAAAAGTTATCGTTCGTTAAAGAAAATGGGGGCGCAAACGAACTCGAATCACTTCGTGTCACCTGCCGATATGATTGCCCGGAAGTTCCGCACATGCTCGTAAAATTTCGAGCGAAAAAATTTCACTTCGCATCCGACCATTTTGTTCGGCCTAGGGTTTCGGTCCTGGTTGTGAAAAAATGAAACGTGCCGAAAATTTACGAGGGTGCTCAGTGCATCGTGGCGATCATGTCGGCGGGTCTCGAAGTGTAATACGAGTCGTTTCGGCCGGGTTCGGGGCGCTTGTTATTTTGACTAAAAGTTATCGTTCGTTAAAGAAAATGGGGGCGCAAACGAACTCGAATCACTTCGTGTCACCTGCCGATATGATTGCCTAGAAGTTCTGCACAAGCTCGTAAAATTTCGAGCGAAAAAATTTCACTTCGCATCCGACCATTTTGTTCGGCCTAGGGTTTCGGTCCTGGTTGTGAAAAAATGAAACGTGCCGAAAATTTACGAGGGTTCTCTGTGCATCGTGGCGATCATGTCGGGGGGTCTCGAAGTGTAATTCGAGTCGTTTCGGCCGGGTTCGGGGCACTTGTTATTTTCACAAAAAGTTATCGTTCGTTAAAGAAAATGGGGGCGCAAACGAACTCGAATCACTTCGTGTCACCTGCCGATATGATTGCCTAGAAGTTCTGCACAAGCTCGTAAAATTTCGAGCGAAAAAATTTCACTTCGCATCCGACCATTTTGTTCGGCCTAGGGTTTCGGTCCTGGTTGTGAAAAAATGAAACGTGCCGAAAATTTACGAGGGTTCTCTGTGCATCGTGGCGATCATGTCGGGGGGTCTCGAAGTGTAATTCGAGTCGTTTCGGCCGGGTTCGGGGCACTTGTTATTTTCACAAAAAGTTATCGTTCGTTAAAGAAAATGGGGGCGCAAACGAACTCGAATCACTTCGTGTCACCTGCCGATATGATTGCCTAGAAGTTCTGCACAAGCTCGTAAAATTTCGAGCGAAAAAATTTCACTTCGCATCCGACCATTTTGTTCGGCCTAGGGTTTCGGTCCTGGTTGTGAAAAAATGAAACGTCCCGAAAATTTACGAGGGTGCTCTGTGCATCGTGGCGATCATGTCGGCTGGTCTCGAAGTGTAATTCGAGTCGTTTCGGCCGGGTTCGGGGCACTTGTTATTTTCACAAAAAGTTATCGTTCGTTAAAGAAAATGCGGGGGCAAACGAACTCGAATCACTTCGTGTCACCTGCCGATATGATTGCCCGGAAGTTCCGCACATGCTCGTAAAATTTCGAGCGAAAAAATTTCACTTCGCATCCGACCATTTTGTTCGGGCTAGGGTTTCGGTCCTGGTTGTGAAAAAATGAAACGTGCCGAAAATTTACGAGGGTGCTCTGTGCATCGTGGCGATCATGTCGGCGGGTCTCGAAGTGTAATTCGAGTCGTTTCGGCCGGGATCGGGGCACTTGTTATTTTCACAAAAAGTTATCGTTCGTTAAAGAAAATGGGGGGGGCAAACGAACTCGAATCACTTCGTGTCACCTGCCGATATGATTGCCTAGAAGTTCTGCACAAGCTCGTAAAATTTCGAGCGAAAAAATTTCACTTCGCATCCGACCATTTTGTTCGGCCTAGGGTTTCGGTCGTGGTTGTGAAAAAATGAAACGTCCCGAAAATTTACGAGGGTGCTCTGTGCATCGTGGCGATCATGTCGGCGGGTCCCGAAGTGTAATACGAGTCGTTTCGGCCGGGTTCGGGGCACTTGTTATTTTGACTAAAAGTTATCGTTCGTTAAAGAAAATGGGGGCGCAAACGAACTCGAATCACTTCGTGTCACCTGCCGATATGATTGCCTAGAAGTTCTGCACAAGCTCGTAAAATTTCGAGCGAAAAAATTTCACTTCGCATCCGACCATTTTGTTCGGCCTAGGGTTTCGGTCCTGGTTGTGAAAAAATGAAACGTCCCGAAAATTTACGAGGGTGCTCTGTGCATCGTGGCGATCATGTCGGCGGGTCTCGAAGTGTAATACGAGTCGTTTCGGCCGGGTTCGGGGCACTTGTTATTTTGACTAAAAGTTATCGTTCGTTAAAGAAAATGGGGGCGCAAACGAACTCGAATCACTTCGTGTCACCTGCCGATATGATTGCCTAGAAGTTCTGCACAAGCTCGTAAAATTTCGAGCGAAAAAATTTCACTTCGCATCCGACCATTTTGTTCGGACTAGGGTTTCGGTCCTGGTTGTGAAAAAATGAAACGTCCCGAAAATTTACGAGGGTGCTCTGTGCATCGTGGCGATCATGTCGGCGGGTCCCGAAGTGTAATACGAGTCGTTTCGGCCGGGTTCGGGGCACTTGTTATTTTGACTAAAAGTTATCGTTCGTTAAAGAAAATGGGGGCGCAAACGAACTCGAATCACTTCGTGTCACCTGCCGATATGATTGCCCGGAAGTTCCGCACATGCTCGTAAAATTTCGAGCGAAAAAATTTCACTTCGCATCCGACCATTTTGTTCGGCCTAGGGTTTCGGTCCTGGTTGTGAAAAAATGAAACGTGCCGAAAATTTACGAGGGTGCTCAGTGCATCGTGGCGATCATGTCGGCGGGTCTCGAAGTGTAATACGAGTCGTTTCGGCCGGGTTCGGGGCGCTTGTTATTTTGACTAAAAGTTATCGTTCGTTAAAGAAAATGGGGGCGCAAACGAACTCGAATCACTTCGTGTCACCTGCCGATATGATTGCCTAGAAGTTCTGCACAAGCTCGTAAAATTTCGAGCGAAAAAATTTCACTTCGCATCCGACCATTTTGTTCGGCCTAGGGTTTCGGTCCTGGTTGTGAAAAAATGAAACGTGCCGAAAATTTACGAGGGTTCTCTGTGCATCGTGGCGATCATGTCGGGGGGTCTCGAAGTGTAATTCGAGTCGTTTCGGCCGGGTTCGGGGCACTTGTTATTTTCACAAAAAGTTATCGTTCGTTAAAGAAAATGGGGGCGCAAACGAACTCGAATCACTTCGTGTCACCTGCCGATATGATTGCCTAGAAGTTCTGCACAAGCTCGTAAAATTTCGAGCGAAAAAATTTCACTTCGCATCCGACCATTTTGTTCGGCCTAGGGTTTCGGTCCTGGTTGTGAAAAAATGAAACGTGCCGAAAATTTACGAGGGTTCTCTGTGCATCGTGGCGATCATGTCGGGGGGTCTCGAAGTGTAATTCGAGTCGTTTCGGCCGGGTTCGGGGCACTTGTTATTTTCACAAAAAGTTATCGTTCGTTAAAGAAAATGGGGGCGCAAACGAACTCGAATCACTTCGTGTCACCTGCCGATATGATTGCCTAGAAGTTCTGCACAAGCTCGTAAAATTTCGAGCGAAAAAATTTCACTTCGCATCCGACCATTTTGTTCGGCCTAGGGTTTCGGTCCTGGTTGTGAAAAAATGAAACGTCCCGAAAATTTACGAGGGTGCTCTGTGCATCGTGGCGATCATGTCGGCTGGTCTCGAAGTGTAATTCGAGTCGTTTCGGCCGGGTTCGGGGCACTTGTTATTTTCACAAAAAGTTATCGTTCGTTAAAGAAAATGCGGGGGCAAACGAACTCGAATCACTTCGTGTCACCTGCCGATATGATTGCCCGGAAGTTCCGCACATGCTCGTAAAATTTCGAGCGAAAAAATTTCACTTCGCATCCGACCATTTTGTTCGGGCTAGGGTTTCGGTCCTGGTTGTGAAAAAATGAAACGTGCCGAAAATTTACGAGGGTGCTCTGTGCATCGTGGCGATCATGTCGGCGGGTCTCGAAGTGTAATTCGAGTCGTTTCGGCCGGGATCGGGGCACTTGTTATTTTCACAAAAAGTTATCGTTCGTTAAAGAAAATGGGGGGGGCAAACGAACTCGAATCACTTCGTGTCACCTGCCGATATGATTGCCTAGAAGTTCTGCACAAGCTCGTAAAATTTCGAGCGAAAAAATTTCACTTCGCATCCGACCATTTTGTTCGGCCTAGGGTTTCGGTCGTGGTTGTGAAAAAATGAAACGTCCCGAAAATTTACGAGGGTGCTCTGTGCATCGTGGCGATCATGTCGGCGGGTCCCGAAGTGTAATACGAGTCGTTTCGGCCGGGTTCGGGGCACTTGTTATTTTGACTAAAAGTTATCGTTCGTTAAAGAAAATGGGGGCGCAAACGAACTCGAATCACTTCGTGTCACCTGCCGATATGATTGCCTAGAAGTTCTGCACAAGCTCGTAAAATTTCGAGCGAAAAAATTTCACTTCGCATCCGACCATTTTGTTCGGCCTAGGGTTTCGGTCCTGGTTGTGAAAAAATGAAAAGTGCCGAAAATTTACGAGGGTGCTCTGTGCATCGTGGCGATCATGTCGGCGGGTCCCGAAGTGTAATACGAGTCGTTTCGGCCGGGTTCGGGGCACTTGTTATTTTGACTAAAAGTTATCGTTCGTTAAAGAAAATGGGGGCGCAAACGAACTCGAATCACTTCGTGTCACCTGCCGATATGATTGCCCGGAAGTTCCGCACATGCTCGTAAAATTTCGAGCGAAAAAATTTCACTTCGCATCCGACCATTTTGTTCGGCCTAGGGTTTCGGTCCTGGTTGTGAAAAAATGAAACGTGCCGAAAATTTACGAGGGTGCTCTGTGCATCGTGGCGATCATGTCGGCGGGTCTCGAAGTGTAATACGAGTCGTTTCGGCCGGGTTCGGGGCACTTGTTATTTTGACTAAAAGTTATCGTTCGTTAAAGAAAATGGGGGCGCAAACGAACTCGAATCACTTCGTGTCACCTGCCGATATGATTGCCTAGAAGTTCTGCACAAGCTCGTAAAATTTCGAGCGAAAAAATTTCACTTCGCATCCGACCATTTTGTTCGGCCTAGGGTTTCGGTCCTGGTTGTGAAAAAATGAAACGTGCCGAAAATTTACGAGGGTGCTCTGTGCATCGTGGCGATCATGTCGGCGGGTCTCGAAGTGTAATACGAGTCGTTTCGGCCGGGTTCGGGGCACTTGTTATTTTGACTAAAAGTTATCGTTCGTTAAAGAAAATGGGGGCGCAAACGAACTCGAATCACTTCGTGTCACCTGCCGATATGATTGCCTAGAAGTTCTGCACAAGCTCGTAAAATTTCGAGCGAAAAAATTTCACTTCGCATCCGACCATTTTGTTCGGCCTAGGGTTTCGGTCCTGGTTGTGAAAAAATGAAACGTGCCGAAAATTTACGAAGGTGCTCTGTGCATCGTGGCGATCATGTCGGCGGGTCTCGAAGTGTAATACGAGTCGTTTCGGCCGGGTTCGGGGCACTTGTTATTTTGACTAAAAGTTATCGTTCGTTAAAGAAAATGGGGGCGCAAACGAACTCGAATCACTTCGTGTCACCTGCCGATATGATTGCCTAGAAGTTCTGCACAAGCTCGTAAAATTTCGAGCGGAAAAATTTCACTTCGCATCCGACCATTTTGTTCGGCCTAGGGTTTCGGTCCTGGTTGTGAAAAAATGAAACGTCCCGAAAATTTACGAGGGTGCTCTGTGCATCGTGGCGATCATGTCGGCTGGTCTCGAAGTGTAATTCGAGTCGTTTCGGCCGGGTTCGGGGCACTTGTTATTTTCACAAAAAGTTATCGTTCGTTAAAGAAAATGGGGGGGCAAACGAACTCGAATCACTTCGTGTCACCTGCCGATATGATTGCCCGGAAGTTCCGCACATGCTCGTAAAATTTCGAGCGAAAAAATTTCACTTCGCATCCGACCATTTTGTTCGGGCTAGGGTTTCGGTCCTGGTTGTGAAAAAATGAAACGTGCCGAAAATTTACGAGGGTACTCTGTGCATCGTGGCGATCATGTCGGCGGGTCTCGAAGTGTAATTCGAGTCGTTTCGGCCGGGATCGGGGCACTTGTTATTTTCACAAAAAGTTATCGTTCGTTAAAGAAAATGGGGGGGGCAAACGAACTCGAATCACTTCGTGTCACCTGCCGATATGATTGCCTAGAAGTTCTGCACAAGCTCGTAAAATTTCGAGCGAAAAAATTTCACTTCGCATCCGACCATTTTGTTCGGCCTAGGGTTTCGGTCCTGGTTGTGAAAAAATGAAACGTCCCGAAAATTTACGAGGGTGCTCTGTGCATCGTGGCGATCATGTCGGCTGGTCTCGAAGTGTAATTTGAGTCGTTTCGGCCGGGTTCGGGGCACTTGTTATTTTCACAAAAAGTTATCGTTCGTTAAAGAAAATGGGGGGGCAAACGAACTCGAATCACTTC
>NC_142500.1:8030450-8132950 GCF_965113065.1 Corylus avellana | reverse complement strand
TTCATAAAGCAGATTGCACAAAATTTCCTTAGCAATGGCATGGATTAATGGTTGATTATGGCTGATTGACTATCCAATTACATACCAATTAATTGGATGATTGACTTGCCAAATTACATGCCAATTAGTTGGTTGATTGACTTACCTATTTCAAGACCTTCCTTAAGCGTGATTTAATTGCCAATCTCAGTCTATTTTTGGCATGGAGGAGCTGCAAATTTCAGACTAAATCAACCTTAATTTTAGGCTTTTATTAGTTAGTCCTTTTTTACTTTATTTACTTTCCAATGTTGGAACCAATTTAATTTCCTTTCCATAGCAAGTAGGTAGTCATATTTTCAGCCATGCTTTATAAATAGCATGCACTCATTGTAATGAAGATCACGAATGAAAATTATAAAAAGTGAGGTTTGCTTCTTCTATTGGTTCTTCAAAGAACTTTTGAACTTATCAAGGATTTTTCCTTGTGGCGTTCAAACTTTATACCTTCGATTCGTGATTCCATTATAATCATTGGGTCGAGGGTTGTTACTTTATACCTTTGATTCGCGTTTCACTTATAAACGTTGGGTCAAGGTTTTCTATCCAAAAAAAACATATCTGAATTTTAGCTTTCTTGGGTCCGTATTCCAATATTGTTGTTGGGTCTCAAAGCAAGTCGATTGAGGTTCGCATCATTGAGCCACCCCCTTGGGCTCCAAGGGGGTGGTCGAGAGCCACCCCCTTTGTGCCGAGCCACCCCCATCCGGCCAGAAGGGGGTGGCCAGGCTACCCCCATGGCCCCCAAATGGCCAAGGGGGTAGCTCGGCCACTCCCAATCTTTTTTGTTTTTTTTTTTTAGAAAATACTTTTTTTTTTAATTAAAAAAAAAAATTAAGTTGGTGCCACGTGTCAACATTTGATTGGTCCACGTGAAATTCCATTAAGTCAACTAACGGTCAACTGACGGAGGACTAACTTGGTCTATTATCAAAACCACATGGACCTCCTGTGATAAAAATGAAACCTTAGAGGAGAAAAAATAAAGCTGTAAAACCTTAGGAAGGTCTGAAGTATTTAATCCTAAAAAATATATGTTATTAAGATCGAATTGTATTATTGGGTGTACATTTTTTAGTAAATTTGATTAAAATTCAACTTTTATTAAAATGAAACAACCAAACTAATAAATAAGAATGACTATTTTATTTTACTTTTTAAATTTCTAATAATAATTTTTTTAATAAAATAATTATTTTGGCTCTCAGAGAAGTGCTAGAGAGTTAAAGAGAATTGTTCAGAATTTTTTTTCAAACTGACGTGGCATATATAATAGCAGCCATCCCTTGAATTTTCATTTTAAAATTTTGGTATGTCAGTTTGAAAAAAATTATGAACAATTCTCTTTTAACTCTCTAGCACTTCTCAATCCTTTGAGCACGGTAATATGAAGACTACTAGTCTACTAGCAACAAAGGAGTAATTAAGACCAAATCAATGCAGATAACTCTCACCGAAATCTGATTCTCATAAATGTGCGGGTTCATTTATTTTGGCGAAATGTAGGGCAAGTTTGTGAACAAAACTTTGACTATTGACTTAGACTTTTAACCCACACAATTGAGTCAACACAATATGTAATCGATGATCTCTTGAAAGTATTGTTGTAGAAGGGAACTTTTTAAGGGAAGAAGAACCAAGTGCTCCACCACTATTTCTTGAAGGGAAGAAAGAACCAAGTATTGCTTGGGAGCTTCGACCTCGGATTGAATACGGCAAAAAGACGACGCTTCATCCAGAACAAAATATTTTGGGAGGGAATATTGGTGATTCAACAAAATAGTTGAGCAAAAGCCTATCGTGGCCTTGCAAACGATCTACTACATTGGGTGGCATCACAATGTCCATAGCAGTAGTAATTGTCTCTAAATCATCATTAGAATCACGAAGAAGCATTTTGGGAAGAAAATAAGGACTATTGAAAAAATAACTTGCCATAAAAGAAAAAAATTGATATTGAATGGAAAATAAACTTTGGTTAAGGTGTGTTGGAAATAAATTCACACTACAAGCCTACCAAATTCTAGGCCCAATGGCCAAGAATAGACCCATAAAAATATTAATTAAATAGCAAGGGCTATTTAATTAATCAATAGATAATATATTTCAATTAGGATTACATTGAAATAAACAAGTTCAATCCTAGCTCAAGCTCCCATGAATTCAAGATTATCTCTACAAGATGACTACTCAAGATTATCTCTACATGATAGCTGTTGAGTTCTATCTCAATTTTGGACACCCAATCCAACTCAAACAAGGAGAACTAATTCCGGTCTACTTCAACTCTCCAAGCCTATAAATGAGCCCCTACACAAGGTACTAAAACATTTTCTCTCATATTCTCATATCCTTTGAATATTCTCTCTCAAAGCTCAATTAGTCCCTTTGAGCATATTGAATGATTATGTGCCAAAACACGATATTTCTCTTAGAAACTGTCCGACTTTGGCATTTGAGTGTCCCTTACAATTGCTCTTTTGCAGTTTTGCAGTGATTTGGAGTGCACGACGACGACGTATTGAAAACCCCGAAGAAAACGCATCCACCATGTTGAAAATTGTTCTAACAAGGTGAATGAAATTAAAAAGGAAATTGTCTTATTTATATTGAAAGTGTATGACCGTTGTATAAGGACAATTTTTTTTTTCTTCAAAAATATGATCATTAGGAACAAAATATTTTTTAAAAAAATATGACCTTTAGGAAAAGATAAATACTAAAAAATATGGCCGTTAAGAAAAGACAAATATTCAAAACTATGAGCCAAATATTAGGAAAAAGTGATTTGGATTGCACGACGACGACGTATTAAAGACTCTGAAGAAAGCGCATCTGCCATGAGGACAAATTTTTTTTTTTTTTTTTTTTTTTCAAAAATATGATCATTAGGAATAAGTTTTTTTTTTTTTTTAAAAAAAAATATGGCCGTTAAGAAAAGACAAATATTCAAAAATATGATTCTTAATGGAGAAAGAATAGAGAAATCTTTGAAAATAAATATTTAAATAGAATAGTGAAAGTTGATAACTAAAATGTTGAGGTTGATGTAAGTACTTTGAAAAAGTGGATAGATAAAATAGAAAAATGTGATATTTTAGGTATTTTCGCTAGTAAATTTGTTAAGGTTGCTGTGAATTCTCTAACTATCATACTACCATGAAGCATTAAACCATCCATATCATTTAATATATAGCTACAATATAAAATTTTGCATATTATGCTTAAGGGTTTTTTATTTATTTTATTTATTTATTAAACTAAGCTAATATAGGCCCCAAGGAATGGGCCAACATGCAGTAAGCCTATCATTGCCTAAGGGTTAACCTAAGGTTTAGCTTAGCTTGGGGATGTTACAAGGGTGGCCGCACCAGATTGAGATGGATGCATAGCCACCCTCCTCCGATTAGGGTAGCCACATGGCTAGGGGTGTCAACCCGGTCCGGTTTCCCGGTTTTTGGCCAAAACCGGAACCGGAACCAGGGTACCCCGGTTCTCAATTTTGAGAAACCGGAACCGGAACCGGGACCCCGGTTAACCGGGGTCCCGGTTACCGGCCGGTTCCGGTATTACCCGGTCCGGTAACCGGTTTTTTTTTTTTTTAAATTGATTTTTGGGCTTATTTTAAGTATTGGGCCTAAAATAAGCCAATTTTTTTTTCATAAGTTGGCCCATTTTTTTTAAAATCTATTAGTTTCTTTGTCTAAATTAAAGGGGCTTTGTTGTGATTGTTCCAAATAATTAAAAAATAAACCTTAAAAAGTCCAAAAATCCTAAAAAATCATTGTTTTTGCCTATTTGGGCCTTAGAAATAAAAATTTAATTTTTTAAAATACCCTAAACCTAAACCTAAGTGTAAAAAATATTAATATATATAATATATATATTAATATATAAATATAATAATATATAAATATTATTAAATAAAATGGAAACCCGGTTCCGGTATTCCCGGTAAAAACCGGGTACCAAAAACCGGTACCAGAACCGGGGTACCCGGTTTTTAGATTTTTCAAACCGGGACCCCGGTTTCCCGGTTCCCGGTTTCCCGGTTTTCCGGTTCCGGTTCCGGTTCCCCGGTAATTTTTGACACCCCTACACATGGCCACATTAAGTGGGTTTTTTTTTCTTTTTAATTTTTTTTTTAAATTTAAATTTAAATTTAAATTTTTTTAAGTTATCTTTTATGACCGTAAAAGTTAAGCATTAAATAAAAATGCTTATCATTAAATAAAAATGCTTTCTATTTTTTTTTTTTTTAAAAAAATAATAATTAAGTACTTATAGAGTTATAGAATATGTATGTTATAGTTTGCTTATCCAATAGAAAGCTAAAGTACATAATAACACAAACTCATACTCAACAAAAATAGAAATACAAACATGAAATGAGGATACAATACAAGTTTTTGAAAATGACTGATGTAATACAAACTAACTTCTCATATTGCATAGAAGGAAGGAACTCTTGACAACAATTTGTTTAATAACTATCTAGCATGGGGAGCAAATTCAGATTCAAGCTCTGAAGGGGTTCTTTTGGATAAGCCTTTAGTTGCAATCATTTGACTTCTTTCCTGAGCCAAACATTCCTTTAGTTCTGCCAATACATTGCTCATGTCTGGCCTTTCGATTGCAACTGGTGCTATGCATGACATGGCTATCTCCACAGCTTTCCAAGCTGAATTGGTGTTGAATGCTCCTTCTAACCTTGGATCGACAATGTTCTGAATATCCCCCCGTTCAATCAAAGGATTAATCCATTCAAATATGTGAATGTTTTTCACAGGGCCTCTTACTATTGCAGGTTGGCCAGTGATCAGCTCAAACAAAATTATCCCAAAGCTATAGACATCACTTTTCTTATTGAAGATTCTAGATGCTTGAAATCTGTATAGAAAACAAAAGTGATTAGATTGATATAAGGAGCCCAAAGGGTGATTTTATGCATATTCATTACTTCCATTATATCCTAGTTGCTTGAAGCTTAAGTAAAACAATATGCCTTAAAAGCTTATTAACTAAGAAAAGAAGTATTTGGAATCAGTAGGTCTAAACACTTACCCAGGATCGAGGTACCCTAATGTGCCAGCTGGACGAGTTGACACATGAGAGTCATTTTCATTCACAAAGGCTCTAGATAGCCCAAAATCAGCTATCTTGGCTTGCATGTGTTCATTTAATAAAATGTTGGAAGTTTTCAAATCTCTATGGATTATAGGTGGCTTACAACCATTATGTAGATACTCCAATCCTGCAAATCAACCAGAAATTGTTAACTTATCCAAAGATAGATGAGATAAATAATCATTTAGTTGATTTGTTTGCAAACCATGTGCTGCATCCACTGCAATATGAAGTCTCTCATTCCATTTTAAGACGCATGTGTTGGTAACTGCAGAAAAAAAAAACATTATCTCTTTTAGTTGAGTTGTTATCAAGAACTTTCCCAGCTTCACATGATGCAAGAAAATAAAAATATCTATTTTATGTTCTTTTTGTTTTGTTCCCACATTCTTGTATGTTGAGATATTACAATTGGTACTTCACAAAAGCACAATAATGATTACACTTCAAGAGGTGGTGCTCATTGTGTGTGGTAATAAGAGCAGGCAACATGAGACTGCTTATGGTAAATGACTTGACAAGCATTTGGGATGAGTTACAACTTGTTAGGTGGCCAAATTTAACTAGAAGCCTATCAAGTGTAGCTATTAGGGGTGAAAAAGGTGGTTACAGTTAGTAACTACTTCCGCTGACCGCCTATGCGGTTAACCGGCTGCTTTTTTTTAAAAAAAAAAAATTAAAAAGTTAATTTTTTTTTTTTTAAATGACGTCATTTTTATGGTAATATGATAATACCCTACTATATACGACATAGTTTCTAAATTATATATTTATATATATATTACATTAATATATATTACATAATATACATAAAGGCGGTTAGCGGTTTTTTTAAAACCCAAAACTGCTAACCATAACTACCTAGACGGTTAGCGGTTTTTCCTAAACTGCCTTCAAAAGCAGTTAGTGGTTAACGGTTAGCGCGGTTAGCGATTAGTAGTTATGGAACTCTAATCAAGCCTTGCCCTAACTTCTGATTGGATAAAGGTAACTTAATAGTGACTCATATATAGGATGAGGAACCCTTTTGATGGTAAATACCTGATAATTGCTGTTGTAGATTGCCATTAGACATGTACTCATATATGAGTGCCTTTTTTTGATCACCCTCATCACAGTATCCAACAAGAGAAACCAAGTTTCTATGATGAACTACTATTAAGAGTTGTGCCTGCATTTCAAAGCGGGGCTCCATTCTTAGTAGGAGCAGTCATATTTCTTGAAACCTTTGGAAGTAATTGAACACACTGGCTACAGTACTATTCTATCTAACCTCTGCTTGAAATTCCTTATAGCCTTGGTTTGATGAAGGAGAGAGCAACTTAACAGCAACTTGAGTATCATCTTTCAGTGTGCCATGGTACACGCTTCCAAATCCTCCTCTTCCAATGATGGTTTTGAAGTTATTAGTTATACTCACAACTTCAGAGTAGCTATACCGTCGATTCTGTGATTTGATGTTCGATTTGGCAACTGTAGGTACAACAAAGAAGATCATCACAATTTTAACATGCACAAATCTAATATAAAAAGGTTCCACATTTGCATGTTAATCATGTTTGTGTCATCAAATATATTTCATGTCACATGCTATTGTTAGGATTATGGAGGAGATTTTGATGTGTTCTTTTTCTTTTTGTGTATTCTTGAGATCTTATAACACTATTTAAACTCTTGTCAAACTTTAATTTAAATTACCAGTTATCTCAAAAAGTTAAGCTGATAGAAATGAGTAAATTTAGAGCCTGTTTGTGATTGCGTTTGAGAAATAGGGCTTTTAAATCAAAAAGAGCTTGGGTAAAAGCTTAATTTTTAAGCTTTTACTGCAAGTTCTTTTTGGCCATTTTTAGGTTTTTTGAATCGTTAAAAGTGCTTTTAATTTTTTTACCAAACGAATACTTTTTTCTTTAAACGGATTTTTTGAGTGTTAAAAGCACTTTTAGGCCCCTCAAACGCAATCCCAAACAGACTTTTAATCATTTAACCATTACTTTAACATTCTCCCTCACGTGTGGATTCAAACTCCCTTTTAATAGGTGAGGCCCAACACGTGGAATATTTAATTGAAATGGGGGGTGTAATGACGGAGTCAAGGTTTGATCCCAGAACCTTTAACTTTGATACCATGTTAAATTACCAGTTATCCAAAAAGCTCAAGGTGATAGGAAGAGTTAAATTTAATCACTTAACGATTACTTTAACACTTTCCTATGTTATTATTTTCATTAGTAATATTTTTCTGGTAAAAAATTATATCAGGTATCCCAGACAGACCCTAAAAAGGCAATCTTAAGTTGCATAGTTTCCTTTTACTATTATATGCTTCGTCAAAATGGCCTCTAGTGAGAAGCTAATTAGTGTTCACCTTTTTCTTTTCCCTTCAATTTATGTTCACATTTTTCATAACCTTCTTAAAGGCCTTGTGTATCATAGAAAAAAATAAGATGATTTATGATTGGGTGCCATATCTCTTGTAAATAAGCTCACCTCTATAAATTGTAATGAGAATTACAGAAGCAAAGGATAAAGAAAGAACTACCTCTTTTTCTTTTCCTTATATATATAGCCAAAGCAGCAAAGGTGGACAGAAGGACTAGGACTGCTATAATAGATGATGCAACAATAGGAATAACCAACTTCTTTTTCTTCTTTCTCTTGCATGGAGCTAACTGCAGACAAAGATCTGGATTGTCGCCGACTCTTGCATAAAGCGCATCAAAGTAAGATGCCATTGTGAGTAAGTTACTAAAAGATTGATAGATGATGTTGTCATCATGCAGTAAAAATTACTATTGGAAATTCAAAGGGTTTTTCTAGTATTTACCATCTACAGTCTACAACAAGTAATTATAAAGGGAAAAGATAAACAAAATAGAAGGGACAATTTAAAATAGCTTTATTAAGCAACCAAAGAAAATGAATTAACATTGGTGGCAGGAAGATAAACTAACCTCAGTGCAAATTTTCCATCCATAGACTTTTGCACAAGAGCCTCAGGAACTGAACCTGTGAGCTTGTTACCACTTAAATCACTGCAGAGATAGTGTTAAACTTAAGAACATCACCTCAATTTTCTTTCCCAAAGGTCAAGTTCACAATACCTCAAAACTCAACAACTTACAGGGTGTTCAAATACGGCAGTTGCGCTAAAAAATATGGAAATGGCCCTGTAAAATCATTATATGACAAATCCCTGAAACAGAAAGAGTTAGCAAGCTTTGGGATAAAGATATTCGTAGATGTTAAGCAAAAAAATTGTTTTCGATTCTTTACAATGTGATATTCAATGACGAGAGTTGCATATACATATTACACTTTCCAAGTAAAAAGTTCCTTATATCAAATCCCACAAATATGCTATCAAAGCATTAAAACCTTGATCAGCAGTCTAAGATATCCATTTGCCAATCGGTAATATCAAGACTCACAAGGATTGCAATGCTTTGAGATTGGAGAATGAAGCTGCAATCTCCCCTGCCAATTTGCTTGAGCTCAAGTTTCTGTTTATAATTATGAACGAAGGAAAAGTTATTGCCATTGAATTTCACAGAAGTGTCTAGCAAGTTTTGATGCATTAAAAGCACACTCACAATGAGATGATCCTTGGAGGATTGTCGTTACTGCAATTCAAACCATCCCATGAGAATTCACTTGGGACACATGGATCGCCTTGCCAGTTTCTAGTCACGCTGTAAAATTCCTTGATTTCCATGATAGCTTCAACTAATGTTTTTAATGAAAAACAAAATAAGTAATATATAATTATTTCAAAAGGAAGTTGTTCACACAGGAGGGAGAATTCGAAATACAAAATCATATATATAGAAATATGAAAAGTATAAAACGATTCATTTTATATTTTGGACACAAGGAAATTAAGGGCCATTTGGTAAAATCATCATTTATAAAAGACTCCTACTTGTCTATTGTTTTTTTTTTTCTTTTTCTTTTTGATATGTCCGCATAAGAGTGGGAAGGGGGATTCGAACTAATGACCTCTGCTTCATTATGCCTCTTGGGGACCCTACTTGTCTATTGTTGAAGGGACCATTTGGTAGATTTTTAGCCTTATAATAGCCATTTTCATGAGAGTGGCTATTCCTTAAATTGAGGAATATTCATTTCTTTAGGAACAAACTATATTTTTTATAAAAAAACTCACAATATATTTTTTATTTTCTGAATCTGCCATAGGTCGTCAGAGTTAGCCGGAATTAATAGGAATCCACCTTTGGCCGCCAGAATTCTATCTTCTTAAACAAACAGAGCCTCAATTTGTTTTGTAGGTATTTTAGTAATTTTGATTTAATTCCAATGAGAGCATCGAAGAATATGAATAAATATTTTATTCCATCTTATTCTATTTCTAGAAATAACTATTTATTTTCTTAATAAAATAGTCGCTCCACATACTAAACAGCAAGAAACTGAGCATAATCCTTACTTTAGGAAAACAGAGAAGAGAAGAAAGCGTACCATCACCTACGGCCGTTGGTTTATTTGGGAGCTCTATTAACACAAAAACCTCAACAGCGTTGAGGATCGGAGGAAACTTAGTTCCCTCTATTGCATTTATTGAAAAATGAATCCCGCTTCCACTAATTGGTGGATCATCCTGGACTAAGGTGAGTGGTTTTAGATAATCAAGCTTAACAGGTTCTGCGAGTTTGCGGTCACCATTCAAATCGATGGTCAATTCCCTCTGCTGCCCGGCTCCAAGCTTCTCAATCTCAGCAAAGTGAAAGTTAAAAGAATACTTAGAAAGAGAATTTCGAGGAGACCGGTATACGCTCAAGGGAATGCTAGCATTCATTGTTGTGGCAGCAGTCTGCAACACCTTGGCCGGTACTTTATATGCGTTATCATTGCCTTCGGTGTAAATTGTCGAATTGGTGGCGATTGGCTTCCAATTATCATATAGTAAAGGCTCCCAATAGCGATCATAGACATCGTGTGGATACCTAATTGAGAGAAATTTAATGATTATTTTAAAAATTACGTCAATTTTAAGAAGATAAAAAAATGGTTTCTAAAATTTCTAGATAGAAATGCATTCAAATTGTGTCAGAACAACTTTATATACTGTTCGAAAGGAAAATAATTACCTGCTTCTTGATTCAGTTGTTTTCATGCCGATGTTAAATCGGTACATGGTAAAAAGTGCCACGTCCTCATCAATTTGATAAATTGAATTGTCCAAACGACGTAGTTCCAATGCTGAAATGAAGGGTACGCCATGGCCAGTGTCCACGAGACACACATCTATGTAATCCGTTGAGGGAGTATAAATAATCTCATAATAAACTGGATTTGCTGGATTCACTGTGTCCCACAAATTAGGGCCGAGATATAGGTCAAATGTTGGGGTCATGTTTTTGCCATCATAGTTCCCATACTCGAACGTGGCTCTCACCAAATAGTTATTATATTTGCCCTGCTCCGGTCTTAGGGTGTAACAATTCCTTGTTCCTTTAGGAAAACTTCTCAAGTTCTTTTGCGACCTCCATTCATTCAAGTAATTGGACACTGTCAATGCTGTCATAGCTATTCCAGTATCTATCATTTCCTTATCTGACTTGTAAGGAATCCCAGTTACCTCGTTAATGTAATCTTCATCGCTTCCACAGTCAATGCTAATGAAACCTTGCAATTTTTACAAATTAACAAGAAATCATGAGGTTCGATCAAACAAAGGCCTTGTTTGGTAAAAAACAATGACTTTATAATGCACTGTTCATGATTGGTGAGAAAAAAAATGAGTGTAATAATTAGTATAGAAAAGTGAAAAAGTTGTATTGAAAAATGAGAAAAATTTGTTTTGTAGTGATTTTTTTAGTTGAATAGTAGTAAAAAGTGAATGATGTGATATAAAAGATAAATGATGTGATATAAAAAGTGAAAATGTTTTGATGTCGATTTTTTTGAAAAATGAGATGAATAATGTGGGAGAATGTGATGTTGTTTAACAAACAATACCAAAGTCATATCGATTTATTTTTGACAAAATGGGTCACGTGAAACGGACGTGACCCCTCCCATGTTAAGATTTAACACAAAATCCTGAGATTTGCTATAAATAAAAGAGAGCTTAATAGGAAACAATGCATATTTTAGAAGTTTGCGGGATAAGTGTAATTAAAAAAAAAAAGAAAAAAAAAATTAAATATAAGAGCCAGCTCGCGAGTTGGCCCAGCTTAGGTCGACTTATTATGAGCTCGAACTCACTCAAACTCGACTTGGTTACACTCCTAGTTACGCGTTACAGCAAACTTTTCTTAAACCAATGGTCTCCAATTCTCCATGAATTCCCACGTTAATTGTAATACTCCAGGAAAGCATGCTAATAACTTGGCATGCACCAAATAAAGATTCCAAAATAAAAAACTAGGTTCACCAAATGTTCAAGATTAATCTATGTGTTCCCTTATGACCCTTTTTCTTTTAAAAAATAAAATAAAATAAAAAGTAAAAAATAAGGAGAAACTTCAAAAAATTCTCATGAACTTTTACTCATTTTTATACTACCCCTCAAAGTTTAAAACCTCTCAATTAAGGGTATCAAATTTTCAATTTTTTTCAATTACTCCATTATGTTAGGATTTTTCGTTAAATATTATCAAAATTTCCAACATACCCCTGTTTTGTTTTTATATAAAAAAAATAATATTGCAAACGTTTATTTTTTATTTTTTATATAAGAAAAAAAAAACACTTGAATCTTTACAATTTTTTTATTTTTATTTTTGGGAAACTTTAAAAAGTCCTCTGGACTTCTACATATTTTGACATGACCCCCAAGTTCAAAACCTCTAAATTTCACCTCCTGAACTTCTAATTTGATGCAATTTACTCATTCCGTTAGGATTTGGCGTTAAATCCTAGCTAACAGAAGTTAAAATACCAAAATATCCTCAATTTATTTATTTTTATAAAAAAAAAAATCAATTTTAAATTAAGGGTATATTTAGAATTTTATAAAAGTTCAAGAGGTATAAAAGGCCACTTCATCCCTTTTATCATCTGCTTTAACGCCAAACCCTAACCGGGGGGGGGGGGGGGGGGGGTTTGAGTGTTGCAATTGAGAGCGTTTAAATTTTGGAGAAGTCATGTCAAAACGCGTAAAAGCTCATGAGACTTTGTGATGTTTCCCTTTATTTTTTATAATACAAAAATCGGAGTATTGTGAAAATTTTGACAAAATTTAACGAAAATGATTTAATTGAAAGAACTTGAAAGTTTAATACCCTTAATTGAGAGTTTTTTTTTTTTTTTTTAATTAACTTTAAAAAGGTACTTTCAAAATGCATGAAAGTTCAAGAAGATTTTTTGAAGTTTCCTTAAAAAAAAAAATAATGTATGTAGTTACCTGGAATGTCAGCAGCAAGTTCTCTTCGAGCATGGTGATTTTTTGCTGCTGCTAGTTTTGAGTTGCCAAGAATTGTAATCGCAGAAACAAAGAAGAGCCACGCTTTCAAATCCATTTTGGTCTTCATTCCAATTTCCTTAACAAATTTTAGTTGAGCCCAAAAATATTTATAGAGTTAGTAGTGCCCCCAAAATTACGTTTGAAGCAAAAAGGAGACCAGACCTGTCTCATTCTCACTCTAAACCTTATTCAGGGTTGAGTGAAGTTTGCGCTAATCTTTATAATTATTGGACTTAAAATACTTCTGCAAAAGATGCGCTTAATAAACGCATAATGAGAAAGAGTAATTCTATTCATCATCTTATTTTCATCAAAATTTATATAATGTAGTCCTCTTAAATAAATATTCTCTACTTAAGGGTTGATTATAAATGTTTCAACTACTATCATTTAAATCAAATATGTATATTATGAGTTTATATTTTTGATAGCTTCTAAAAGAAATTGATTTACAAGATTTTCCATAGAAAATACCATGAAAAACATGCTAATACGAAGGCTACGGGCAACAAAGGAGTAAGACCAAATCAAAGCTGATCTCTCCTAAATCTTACACGTGCATTCATTTTGCTGAAATGTATTAAACAAAAGACTTTGACTCTTGACTTTTACTTTTAAGCCACACAATTGAGTCAACACCACATGTGATCGATAGACTCTGGAAAGTCTTGACGTAAAAAAGGAGTCCATATAACTTGGACCGGGTCATTCTTTTATGTATTATTGAACCCGAATCATCAAGATAATAAAATGGCAAAAACAGTATAACGAAGTGGCTTTTAAAATTATTATTTGATTATGATAAATAATTACAAATTTTATAGTGATTTTAAAAAGCACATCAATTTTTGATGAATAGAAGAGGGACATAAGAAATAGTTTTTTTTTTTTTTTTTTTTTACATGTCAGGACAAGAGGGGAGGAGGGAGATTCAAACTAGTGACCTTCACTTCATTAAGTGTGGTCCCAGTCGATTGAGCTACCTCTTGAGGACAAGAAATAGTTTTTCTTAAATGTAGGAATCAAACAATTTTTTGATTTCTTATTGAAATAAATTTTATAGTAGCTTCTCTTATTCTTTCTCTATACCATTTAAAGAGAAAAGATAAACCAATTAGATATTATTTCAAATGAATGTTAGAGAAAAGAGAAAGATACTTTTTATTTTTATTTTTTGACATGTCCGCACTATTGATGATAGTTTTTTGAAGAGTGCCGTGGCACAAAGTCCGAGGAGTCGTCGGTCTGCAAAAGAAGAAAAGGGTAGGATAAGAGCTGCAGGGGGTGTGCCGGCGGGAATAGCTCTGATGCCTAAGTCAGTGAACTGTTTGAGAATGTATAAGCGCAATGAGAGCTTGAGAGAGAATTGTGATTACCCAAATAATGAACTGGTGACTCCCTTTTATAGGAATCAGGTAGAGTTGTAACCTTGTAATTCTCGGCCCCACATTCCCGAGGATCCATGTGTGCCATGCTGGCGAAGTGAATCATGGTTTGTGGGTTACTCTACAATTATAAGATCGTGGAGTGTGTTAGTGGGTGGCTTGGCCACGTTTGTGTTGGACGTGGGTGTTGTGTTAAAATTTTAATATACTCGCAAGTGCACGAATCGTTTGCAGTTAATAGATTGCAAGTGCGAGGTCGATTTCACAGGGAATTGTGTTTTTGAAAAACAAATTATATCTAAACTAATTAAATCCTAACCTAGTTTCGAAAAAGATTTGATTTTGGGTTTTCTAAATAAAAGATAAAATATAAACTAAATAAAGTAAAATAGTCAAAAGGTAAAGTACTAAAGTTTTGGAATCCACACTCACAAAATCATAACAACATGTGCCATGTTCATCAATATTATCCAAAGTTCTAACAATAAAATTTTAGGTATGTTTTACTTTCGCTTCAAAAAGTTAATCAAAACAATCTCATGTATCCATTTTTTTACACAAATCATAAAAGAAATCCAATTTAAATCAAATCATCAGATGTATACGTAAATCACAAAATATATCCAATTTAAATCAAAACATCAATTGTATCCATAGAATAAATCACAAGGGATATCCAATTTTTTATGAATTAAAAACCACGCAATCAATTGTATGAAATTATCTCAAATCATCAAATGTATCATTGAATCACAAAAGATATCCAATAATCACTTCACAAATTGATTAGAAGTAAAATAATTGAAGTATCAAAAATCAATAAAATTGGATAATATTAACTTACATGAAAACAATGTTACTCTTCATTGATGATGCTTCATTCTCAACCTTAGTTGAGAATTTAGCTACATATGACTATGAAGAAAATAAAACCTAAACCTAAAGAAAAACTAAGCTAAGAGGGGAGAAAAGTTGTGGAATTTCGAACTTGGTCTCCAGCTCCCTTTTCTTGAGGCTTAGCAGTCTATTTATAGGGGTTTCTATGGCTTAAAACCCTAAAAATAGCGGTACGGCATAGCTGGCAGACAAGTGCACTCAATCGCACTCGTGCATGCGTTCTTCCTCCTACGGCACCACGCCCGCGTGATGCTTTCTTGGCTTTAGGCATGGGTGCGCTCGAGCGCACGCCCATCCAGATAGGAATGTCCACCGTCCTGACGGGTGCTTGTTGTCTCCTTTGTAGCTTTCTTCCCAATCTTTGCATTTTTCTCTTTAAAGGTGCAATTTTCCTTTATTAACCTAAAAAACACTGAAAACATAAAACTAACCCAAAACATTAGATTAAGACAGAGTTAAAGGATTAACACATGTAAATTAGGGGGCTCAAATATGTAATATTTGGCACTCATCAAACACTCCCAAACTTACATTTTGCTAGTCTCTTAGCAAAACAAAACTAAAAATAAAATGAAAGCATGAAACATAAATCCTCTTTCATGGGAGAGACGATTGCATTCGGCCTATACAACAAGCCTTTTAAACCCTTAAGCATCCTAGTGGACGAGTGAAGTCTCGTGAGGGTTTAACAGGAATGATACCCACAAACATTGTAGCACTATGTTGTTGAAAAGAATGAAATTTCACACAAACAATTGTTCTTACTCATGAGCAAACTTAAAAAGACAAACACCATCATCACAATCATTAGGGCATCAAAATCAAATGACTCATAAATGGACAATTGAGACATCATATATTCCGATAGGTGCAAGGTGAAATTAACATACAATCATGAAGTTTCAATTTAATCCCAAGATGAGTACCTCAAAATTCGTATGAATCCCTATCAAACAACCAAGGCAAGATTTACATTTTTTTTTAAAAAAAAAAAATTTTGTAGGCTATGCAATGCTTAGTACCCTTAAGCTTTTTAATAGACCCATGTAACGAGTGTTATGCCAGTGACTCCCAAACCAGATGACTTTAGGGCACTAGATGTAAAACATCCCTAAGAGCTTATTAACTCAAGTTAAAAAGGCTATGAAGCTAAGGTAGCCATACCATCAACCAAATTGAACTTCACACCTTTTACGCGAACACTTAATGCTTAATGAGGCAAGATGTCCGGTTACTCGGTGAAAAACTCAAAATGATATTTTTTTTTTTTAAAAAAAAAATCTTGCAAGCCAAGGTTATTCATTAATAGGTCATCCAACAAATCTCAAAATAAACATGATTAAGCTCAAATTCATACCTCACAGACTATATGCTAATTTGCTCATGATAATTCTACTTAAAAGCAACTGAAGTCTCTTTTGCCCAAAAATAAGTCATAGGACTCAAATTCCTAATGAAATGATCATGTGTTCAATACTTTAAGCAAGCCAATGAAATGCACATCACAGTTTAACTCAAACTTGACAACAACATAGCATAAAAAAATAAAATAAAATAAAAAACAAAAATAAAATAAAAATAAAAAGAAATAGACAAAGTGTCTTTCCATACCCCCAAACTTGAATTACACATTACCCTCAATGTGTAGTATAGAAATACATTACTTGAAGTAAGGAAATTTAAGTGTGAACAAGGCCAGGGCGTTCCCCCAACTTAAACACCAGCACACCTGTCAAAAACTTACAGCAAAATATTCTCACAGAAATAGGCATCATAATATTAATTGCTATTAGAAACAAAAATAAAATGACAAGAAATAAAATGAAAAGGAAAGAAAGAACATGTGCGGAAAATAAAATGGAAAAGAAAATTTACCGTACTTTCCCCAATCATTCGGATGTCCAACGAATCCCTTCCACCATTTTTTCTTTAGAATTTCATAGCACTCTGGAAGGATGTGTCGCCAACTTACTTGCTTCGAAGGATTTTCTTAGGACGATGGTTCCTAGTGTTGTGAGTTTTAAAGTATTCGCAAGAGCACGAGTCGTTTGCAATATAATTTATGCAAGTGCGAGGTCGAATCCACATGGAATTGTGTCGTGAAATTCAATTTCTATCTTAATCAAGAATATCTTAACCTAGTTCCAAATTTTGTATAATTTTTGCAAAAAGGAAAAATAAATGAAAAATGACTTTATCAAATGATTAAAAATACTAAGGTTTTCAGAATTCACCTAACCAAATCAAAGCAATCCATTCTCTTATTTTACTCACACTACCAACAAACAAATATGCCCCTATGCATTGTTCTATGTTCCATAATAAGATATAATAAAACATCCGATGAATCCAAACATTTAACAAATCACAAAGAATACCCAATTGAAATCAAATGCTAGCACTGTACTTGGATTTTTATTTTTGTTCTTTTTTAGCAAATCGTGTGTCTCCGATTTCTTAATACTGCCATTAATTTTATCATATCATCGCTTATCGCAAATGCTCCCTCAAAACCTCAGAACTCTCCTCGATCTTTATTTTTTAGGGAATGGAGATTTATTATGCGAATTCCTTAAATCTATTTTCGCGCTGATTAGTATAAAGAGTGATGTTCAAAGGCATGTCTTTGCTTTCCAAGCAGCGCTCTTGCATTGTAAGTTTCTCTTTTCTCTTTGCCATGAAGATTGAGAGATATTTGGGATTGAATTTCTTCGATTGTGCTAGCACTTCTTCGAATTTGATTGAAATGGAAGTTAAAGATTACTTGATTTTGCAAGGCGAGCAGTCTAGTCTCAAGAGTAACGGATCCAAATACAGAGCTTGATGTAGGCACGTGAGAGGTAACAAACAATTTGAGAGTTTGCGACGAAAGAACGAAAAGAACCTAGCATCTCACTAGGGATTTGGCATCACACTAGAAATTTATAGAATCTCACTCAAAGAAACAATCTCAGAAAATATAAGTTTATTCAAATATGCCTCAATTGTATAGTACAAAGCCCTTTATATAATGCCTACTTATTCGATGGAAATAGAACTACTAGTGCTGATTGTAAAGGAAAACATAACTAAAAAGAAATAGAACTCCTAGTGCTAATTGTAAAGGAAAAACAAACTAAAAAGAAATAGAACTCCTAGTGCTAATTGTAAAGGAAAACAGATATTGCTAAAGACTAAAACATAGATTGGTTGTAGGTAACTTAGGTAACTATGTACTGTATCATTTCCACCCCCTTAGAAAGAACTCGCCTTTGGTGAGTGCCACAACTGATAGAGATCATATAAATCTGGATTGAGCCTCTGGACCTCCTCAGTTTGTAGCCAACAACAATCAGGTTGTGGTCAATTCTTCCATTTAACCAAAAATTTCTAATATCCCCCATGTCATGTAGAGACCAGCTGATCATCTAAAAATCTCTTCAATTTCTTCCTTAGGCTAGGTGTAAGTAAGAAGATGGACTAGTGGTGAGTTTGGTGTTGTGTCGTCTAGGTGTCCTTCGTAGGCAGTCAGGTCCTCCACATTGAAGATGGGGTTAATAGGGAGATCAGATGGTAGCTCCAAAAGATAAGCATTTTGTCTCAACTGTTGTAAAACCATAAATGGACCTGCTCAACGATGGTGAAGCTTCTAGAAAACACCCTTTGGAAAACGTTTTGGACGAATACGAATGAGGACAACATTGCTTGGTTTGAACTCCACTTTACGCCTATGTTAGTCTACTTGTAACTTGTATTTTTCGGCACTAATAGCAACCCGCTTCCATACTTCTTCATGGATATTCTACATATGTTTCACAAAGTCTTCGTGTAGCGCCCCAGAATATTCAAAGTTATTTAAACAGATTGTTTTGATGATGATGTTATTTTGATATTCATTTTAGCCTATGATTTTAATTCTTGGGAAATTTATGGTATTACAGAAAGTGGTAATTAGAGAATGGTAATTGGTGAAATAATAGGATAGTAAATGGTAAGAAGAATTGTATTGGTAGGTAGAATTGTAGATGGATAAATGTAGGTATAATAATGTTGGTAGATGGAATAGTAAAATGGAAGGTAGAATAGTAAGGGAAGGTAGAATAGTCAATGGTAAGTATAATAATATTGGTAGAAGGAGGGTAGAATTGTAGATGGGTAAATGTAGGTATAATAGTATTGGTAGATGGAATAGTAAAATGAGGGTAGAATTGTAAATGGATAAATGTAGGTATAACAGTATTGGTAGATGGAATAGTAAAATAAGGGTATAATTGTAGATGGATAAATGTAGGTATAATAGTGTTGGTAGATGAATAGTAAAATGGAAGGTAGAATAGTTTTGGTTTTTTTCCTATAAATAGAGCTCTTCCCCTTCACAAATTTCACCACTCCTCTCCCTTCTCTTCCATATATTCTTCCTTCTTTCGTTTTCTACTCGGTCTTTCTTCTTTCTGAAAGTGTTTACACGAAATAGAGAGAGAAAGGGCGAGACAAAGCGTTGCAAGAAAGAAAGAACAAGAGAGAGAACGGACTTGAGAAATTAGTTTCAAAAGATATACTAGTGGTGTTAGTCAGATTAGAGCAACTAGATCCTTTGAACCACTTTTTAGCTTCAGTCAAGAGGTAAGTAAATTCACCACTCCTTCTAAAATTACTTCATGTCATGCTATTTATTTATTCTTGTATTAAACAATAAATGATTATTTTATTTACCTGTCATGGAGATATGTTGCATGCATGAAGGATTTCTAAAAGAATTATTTAGAAAGTTTCTATTTCTTTAAACACTTTCTAAGCACAACAAGTTTATATTTGGAAAAGTTTCCATTTTGAGAAAAGAAAGTTGAGAAATGATGATGATTATAAGAGAGAAGAATGATGATAAACCCTCCTACATGTTGCCCTAAGATGCATCAAAAGAAGTACGAAGAAAAGTACAAGAAATGAGTTAATTGTTTATGAAATGAGGGCACATATATGGAGGAGTGTATTTTTGGCCCCAAGATAAGTAAGGATGAGAGGAGTTCGGTACCGATACTCGGATGGAGGCGAAACCACTGAAAGAGGCTATGCCAGAAGGTGGTATTCCATCAACATGACCGTTGAGTGCACCAAAAAAAGAGTTAATTGACGATCGGGCATGGCTGAGGCCACAGTTCAGTGCCATGCTCACAAGGACCCGCAACCCTCGTACACAGGGGTAATAGTGTACATGAGCCCTAATATGAGAAAATGATAATATAATTTCAACGATGATATACTATGATGATTTACAACGATGATATACTATGATGATTTATAATGATGCATTATGATGATGATTTATAAAGATGATTTATGACGATGATCTATTACTAGATGTAATCGTACGTATATGCTATGGGAGATGCAACCGTACATACATGTATTATTATGGTTGGATGTATATTTATTTGTGAAAACGATTTTCAAAACTGAGAACAATGAGTTAAACTATTTATGGTTGTGGATTTTACTTGCTGGGCCCCCTTTGGGCTCATTTAGTTTTATTTCTTGTTTTCAGGTAGAAAGGATGCTGGAATAGGAGGCCGGAATGGGGGCGGGAATAATTATTAACTTTCACAATCTTTTCATATCAGTTATTGTAATAATATGATATTCTGCAACTAAAGTTTAATGTTTCCTAATTTCGCTTGTAATAAAATCTCTTGAAAAATGTTTTATACATTGATCGTATCCTTTAAAATCAAGTACTCGATAGACCTTATAGATCTTTGCAAAAACTTTTGTTGTAAAATAAGAAAAGTGGCAACTCAGCCTTAACTGGCAGGGGATGTTACAATTTTGGTATCAGAGCAAAGGTTATAAGGTTCTGGCAGACCTTTTCTTTTTTTAAAAAAAAAAAATAATAATAAAAAATGAGGTTAATGGGAAGCCACATTCCGGCCAAGTAGAGTTTGTATTTTTGTGTGGTCTCTAATAAATGATGCATGGGCATTTTTCTAAGGGATAATTTTTGGTTTAAAAAAAAAAAAAAAAAATCATCTTAGTGTGATTAATTTGGAGGATTTTATTATTGTGATCAAGTTAATGACGAAGATGGATTTTTATTTTTATAGATAGGATGTGATCTATAGTATCTGCCCTTCTGGATTTGCGGCAATTTTCTCGAGTATCGATTGATAAGAGTATATTTTAAGGTGTCTCGAGGATTTAGAAAAGATTACTGATCATGATTTAAAAATCGTATGATGATTTTATAGATTTAGGTTGCGAGATAAATTGTGTAAGTAACTTGGCAACAAATGGCCTTATGGATGTCGGTTGTGAAATGATTCATGTAACTGAATTAATGGTATAAGTGTTTATATGAGTTTTTGGTAATAGTAAGGTTTAGTTGATGACAATAATGACATTATGATTGATGTTGTAATATATGAATTGAAGAATATGGATTACGTAGTGACATGAAGTGAATGCCTAAGTATTGCAAGGATAAATGGAAATGAGGTATACCCTAGAATCTATAAGATATTTTGATATTTACATTGTGGTTTAAGGATTTTGATATTTTCAAATGATTTTGATGACTTTAAAGTACAATTCATGAAATCTTTGAGGTGATTCTTAGAATTTGAGGTGTTAGGTTTTCTGTAATTGAGGTAAACTATATTGAAGTGACGCTTAAAGTTTTGAGGATGAATTGGTGCTCCTAGGTTGTGGATAATATTTAAATTTTGAGGCATTATTAGGTATTGTGTTATGAGAATTTTAGTTACATGCCAAAGCTTTTGATAAAAATTTTTTGTCACGAGGTAAAGATGATGGATTATTATTCTTGAGGTATTTTGAAGCACAAAGATAAGAGTTGAAAGACAATATAATATAGTGATATGATCTAAATTTCATTTATAAGATATATGTTCAATGATATTCAGGTATTTTAGAGGTTGATAACATGTGATGGTGCACACTTAGATGTTTTATTGAGTGATTAACTTGTTAAACAAATTGTTTGTTTAATATTAACATGTGATTACATAATGAATATTGAATGGGTACTGAATAATTACGAGAAGAAATGGTGGGAAAACAAGCTCCTTATAATATTACACACTACTGCCCATTAAAAAAAAAGAAAAAAAAAAAGAGAGAATTTGTTGCATAAAGAGACATGTGGTAATGATGAGCAGATGATTCCTCAGAGCGGCTCCAGGAAGATTATTTCTGCATAGAGAAAACCTAGTATGAGCAGAATCGTATATATTTATATAATTGAATTACCAAAGAGAATATTTATTTCTAATGAGGTACCCGACTAGAGCTTTTGCAGAGAGACTTGCAACACCCCTAGATATCGACCAAGAGTTTTTCGTGCTGTCGCTGAAGACGTTCGGTATTCTCCTCCATTTCTAGCAACTTTGGTCCCAAGTATTCTGCGTAAGATGACCCCATCTTTTTCAGCTGAATATTCTCTTACTTCAA
Organism: Corylus avellana; assembly: GCF_965113065.1. Classification (NCBI taxonomy): domain Eukaryota; kingdom Viridiplantae; phylum Streptophyta; class Magnoliopsida; order Fagales; family Betulaceae; genus Corylus; species Corylus avellana. The sequence continues at coordinate 8,110,633 of NC_142500.1, read as the reverse complement.
ATCCACGTGTTTTCGTTTGTAGTAATTGAGCAGTCGTTGTAAGACCCCAATTTGGTTTCTTAAGACTTTCTGCTCAACATTTTTGGCACTCAAACGTCGTGCCATATCAGAAACTGATGCAGCACCTTGGATACTGAACGCCAATGAATCATTAATAGCATCAGTATTCGGTCTATCAGCTAACAATGTTTGATCCCGTGGAATTACGAAACCTTTGGTCACCGCTACAGCAGTAGAATCGTGGAGCATGACAGAATCCTGAATAGTGATAAGACGATTGTCAAAGACAAAAGTTGGCTGCCATATGTCAAGATGTGCAGCAGGTTCATTATGGTGTGCAACAGGTACGACGGGATGTATAGCAGGCACCTCAGGGGTAACAGCAGGCATGTCCGGTTGCACGTTAGGCATAACAATGGGTTGTGCTGCAGGAGCAACATTCAAATCGATGTTGTTATCGGATGATGATGATGCTGCCATATTTGGGACAGTAAGGAAAATAATTGAGAATACGAAGAATTTGGGAGAGATGAAGTGTTGAGAAGAGACTAAGTGTCAGAAATTGAAGAGATTTTTTTGAAGTTTTTGGAAGCAGTAGACGAGTGGCTTAAAAGAAATTTTTTCACTTCAGGTGAAATAAACAGTAAACAACAAAACGTTAGGCGACCTCGGGCCACGAAGGATTTTTGTCAAAGGATCCTATTGAAGTAGGATCTGGTCTCCTGTCATAAATTCGACTGAGCTCATTTTTTCAAACTTATTGTTCACCCAACGACTTTGAATTCCATGCGTGGGCAACCGAATGAATTGTCATGCCAACGTGCACCACACGCGCTCGTTCATTATCCAGAAATCTTTCCTATAAATTCATACCTCTTTCTCCATTGCAACACATGCCTTCTGATTATACCCCTTCACCTGAGATCTTCTGCTAATAGCCTTCCATACAATGAAAGTTTGACTTTTCTCCTAGTTGAGCGTATCCTCAAGAGAAAAATGCAGCATCACAACTTGATTCACAAACCCAACACCTTATACTCTCAGTACTAAGCCATTGAAGCAAGATTATCGTTGATCATGTCCTGAGGAAGCAAAATTATCCTTGATCATGTTTCTCAGGCTAAATATCTCTTTTTTCTTCAAGTCTTCATACATGACAGAGGAGAGAGAGCATCCGATGTGGGTATTTTGAAAGTCTCGGAAAGGAGTCACGTGCATATCATGTCCTGAAATGCTTATCAAATCTTCATTTCTGGAAAACAACAGGACTATCTGTCTCTCTTTTTCTTTTCTTGACCTTGCAAGACCCAAGGGAGAGAGATTATAAGATGAGTGCTTTGGGACTTCCAGCTTGGAAACTTACCCATATCTTGCTTTCCTTGCTTATCAATTTCATCTCTAGAACGTAGCAAGGCACAGCATGTATTAGTCAAGAATGGATGAGAATCTTACATTTCAATTGAGTTGGACTAATAATTACAAGTTTCTTTTGCTGAGTTATGAGTTATCAAGTAAAGATGTAGTACTAAGAGATTTTTGCTGATATTGTAACACTGACGCAAGATTTGGGATGAGAAAATATAAACGATTGTGTATTTAGAATGAATCAAATTATGATCTCACTTCTAAGTTATATTCATGTAATGACGTTTTTGGGAGATATAAACTGTAGGATGTTGGTGCTATTTACTTTTACGGACTTATGATGGTGAGAAGTTAATAATTATTAGAGCATCATATTAATATTTCGTATACATGATTTGGAATACTGAGATACTGAAGAAATTATAGGCAGAAACGATTTTTACACCTTTTTGATACGATTGATTAAATTAGATTGAGGAAATTATTGCGGGCTTGCAAGGAGGACTATAATGTTTGGAGGTATGGACTAGTGATCACATGATTTTTTTTATTTGATGTTTAAACCTTGACTGTAGACTATCTTATATAAGGAGCTGAATAATTCGATTGTTGTTATTGAAGTTGAGAAAAAAAAACAAAAAAAATCGAGACTTTAGACTGTGAATAAGATTTACTCCTAGAAGAAGAAGACGAAATTTAAACATGATAAAAATGAATATTGGAAAGTAGGCTCTGATGAATGATTGAAAAGAATATTTTAAATCTGAATCACTCAATTTGAAGATTGGATGGTAATATTATAGGCTTTCATTTCAAGGACGAAATTTTAATAAGGAGGGAAGATTGTAGCGCCCCAGAATTTTCAAAGTTATTTAAATAGATTATTTTGATGATGATGTTATTTTGATATTCATTTTAGCCTATGATTTTAATTATTGGGAAATTTATGGTATTATAGAGAGTGGTAATTAGAGAATGGTAATTGGTGAAATAATAAGATAGTAAATGGTAAGAAGAATTGTATTTGGTAGGTAGAATTGAAGATGGATAAATGTAGGTATAATAGTGTTGGTAGATGAAATAATAAAATGGAAGGTAGAATAGTAAGGGAATGTAGAATAGTCAATGGTAGGTATAATAGTATTGGTAGAAGGAGGGTAGAATTGTAGATGGGTAAATGTAGGTATAATAGTATTGGTAGATGTAATAGTAAAATGAGGTAGAATTGTAGATGGATAAATGTAGGTATAATAGTATTGGTAGATGGAATAGTAAAATGAGGGTAGAATTGTAGATGGATAAATGTAGGTATAATAGTGTTGGTAGATGGAATAGTAAAATGAAAGGTAGAATAGTATTTGGTTTTTTTCCTATAAATAGAGCTCTTCCCCTTCATAAATTTCACCACTCCACTCCCTTCTCTTCCACATATTCTTCCTTCTTTCGTTTTCTACTCGGTCTTTCTTCTTTCTGAAAGTGTTTACACGAAACAGAGAGAGAAAGGGCGAGACAAAGCGTTGCAAGAAAGAAAGAACAAGATAGAGAACGGACTTGAGAAATTAGTTTCAAAATATATACTAGTGGTGTTAGTCAGATTGGAGCAACTAGATCCTTCGGACCACTTTTTAGCTCCAGTCTAGAGGTAAGTAAATTCACCACCCCTTCTAAAATTACTTCATGTCATGCTATTTATTTATTCTTGTATTAAACTGTAAATGATTATTTTATTTACCTGTCATGGTGATATGTTGCTTGCATGAAGGATTTCTAAAAGAATTATTTAGAAAGTTTCTATTTCTTTAAACACTTTCTAAGCACAACAAGTTTATATTTGGAAAAGTTTCCATTTTGAGAAAAGAAAGTTGAGAAATGATGATGATTATAAGAGAGAAGAATGATGATAAACCCTCCTACATGTTGCCCTAAGATGCACCAAAAGAAGTACAAAGAAAAGTACAAGAAATGAGTTAAATGTTTATCAAATGAGGGCACATGTATGAAGGAGAGTATTTTTGGCCCCAAGATAAGTATGGATGAGAGGAGTTCGGTACTGATACTCGGATGGAGGCGAAACCACTGAAGGAGGCTATACCAGAAGGTGGTATTCCATCAACATGACCGTTGAGTACACCAAGAAAAGAGTTAATTGACAGTCGGGCAGGGCTGAGGCCACAGTTCAGTGCCATGGTCATAAGGACCCGCAACCCTCGTACACAGGGGTAATAGTGTACATGGGCTCTAATATGAGAAAATGATAATATAATTTTAACGATGATATACTATGATGATTTATAATGATGCATTATGATGATGATTTATAAAGATGATTTATGACGATGATCTATTACTAGATGTAATAGTACGTATATGCTACGGGAGATGCAACCGTACATACATGTATTATTATGGCTGGATGTATATTTATTTGTGAAAACGATTTTTAAAAGTGAGAACAAGGAGTAAAACTATTTATGGTTGTGGATTTTACTTGCTGGGCCCCCTTTGGGCTCATTCAGTTTTATTTCTTGTTTTTAGGTAGAAAGGATGCTGGAATAGGAGGCTGGAATGGGGGCGGGAATAATTATTAACTTTCACAATCTTTTCATATCAGTTATTGTAATAATATGATATTCCGCAACTAAAGTTTAATGTTTCCTAATTTCGCTTGTAATAAAATATCTTGAAGAATGTTTTATACATTAATCGTATCCTTTAAAATCAAGTACTCTGATAGACCTTATAGATCTTTGCAAAAACTTTTGTTGTAAAAGAAGAAAAGTGGTAACTCAGCCTTAACGGGCTGGGGATGTTACACTTCGGCCTCTTCACAGATACGCGAAGAAGAGGGTAGTGGTGCCAAATCAAGGGGGAGCTTTGGTTTGACACCTATTACAATCTCAAAAGGAGAGACACCCGTGCTCTTATTAATGGAACAAATATATGCAAATTCGGCATGAGGCAAAAGAAAATCCCATGTGGTATGGTGATCAATAATTAGGCATCTTAGGAGATTGCCTAAACTCCTATTAACAACCTAAATTTGCCCATACATTTGTGGGTGAAAAGCACTTGAAAACTACAGCTTGGTCCCCATTTTGGCCTATAGAGCTTTCCAAAAGTAACTCATAAATTTTACATCTCTGTCAGAAACAATTGAGTGAGGCAAGCCATGTAACGTACTACTTCTGCAAAGAAAAGGGCTACCATACGTGATGCATCATAGGTCCGAGCACATGCTATAAAATTTGCCATCTTTGAGAAGCGGTCTACAACCACAAAGATGGAATCATGACCTCTTATAGTCTTGGGTGATAAGTGTCAAATATTGCATATTTGGACCCCTTTATTTACATTAGTTAATCCTTTAACTGTGTCGTTATTCAATATTTTGTGTTAATTTTGTGCTTTTAGTGTTTTGTAGGTAATTGAAGAAAAACTACAGCTTTAAAGGAAAAAATGAAAAGCTTGGAAAAAAGCACACTTTGAGAACACCTAGATGATGTTGTTAAGTTTAACCAAATCCAAGAAAATGTTAAATTAGATTAAATTTCAAATTGGATAAAATTTCGAATTGGATTCAAATTCAGATTTTGTACATGTCTCAGTATTTTAACCATAACTTTCTGCTCAAATATCATATTGAGATGATTCAAGCGGCATTAGAAATAGAACTGGACGAATCCGGACGTTTACTAGAACTTTCCTAATTCGGACATTTACTAGGCCAAAATCGCCCTGCAATAAAAGAACATAAATCTGGACGAATCCTATTCCGATTTCAGACTTCTATTTTGACTGGGAGACAAACCTCCGAATTATTTAGGTTTAATAGGGCTTCTAGGACTCTCCTAAGCCTATAAATAGACCTCTTTACATTCAATAAAATAGACACAATTCCAGATACTAGTTTTGGGATACAATTTTAGAGACAGAATGTAATCCACAGCTTTTCTTTTAGTTTAGTTTTTCCTTAGGTTTAGGTTTAGGTTTTAGTTTCATAGTCATGTGGAGCTAAATTCTCAACTAAGGTTGGGGATAAAGCCTCACCGATGAAGAACAACATCGCTTTATTGTAAGTTTTTATTATTCCGATTTTATTGATTTTTTATTTCAATTGTTTTACTTTTTTTCAATATGTGGCATGATTCTTGGATATTTTGTTGTGATTCAAGGATATACTTGATGATTTAGGATAATTTCACATAATTGATTGCTTGGTTTTTAACTCATAAAAATTGGATATCCCTTGTGATTTGTTCTACGGATACATCTGGTGTTTCAATTAAATTTGAATTCCTTTTGTGATTTGGTCAATGAATGGATACATGAGATGATTTTAATTAATTCTTTGAAGTATAGTAGAACATACATAAGATTTAAATTGTGAGAACTTCGGATTAATATTGATGAATATAAAATATGTTGTTATGATTTGGTGAGTGTAGATTCCGCATCCTTAGTGCCTTTATCTATTGATTTACTTTGTTTTTTTAGTTTATGTTTAGTCTTTTAATTTTCAAAACCAAAATCAAAACCCTTTTGGAACTAGGCTAGGATTTAATTAGTTTAGATATAAATTGCTCTTTCAAGAATACAATTCTCTGTAAGATCGACCTCGCACTTGCAATCCATTAACTATAATCGATTCGTACACCTGCGAGTTAAATAAATTTGCACAACATTGAACAACCCCAAAACGAAGTCCATGCTAAGGTCGAGCCAAGGATGAGCAGGGATATGCAATGTTTAATCCGGCATTAGTGCGAGTCCCCTTCAAGAGTTGGCAAGTTCGACAATGTCTAACAACGATTGCCACTTGTTTCTTTAACCCTGTCCAATAGTAACGATCCTCTACTAATGCAATTGTTTTGTCCCTGCGAAAGTGTCCAGCTAAACCACCTGAACGTAGCTCCAAAATAACGAGGTCCCGCATGGATGTGCCTGGGAGGCATGGATGTCCCTTGGAACAAGAATCCATCCATTAAGGAGTACGTCCCATGAAGGGATCGTGGATTAGTGGACAACTGACTATAGATAAGCTCGAAGTCTGGGTCTGCTTGATAATGCTTCTTAATATCCACAAAACAAGTCACTGCATTGGTTAGTGTATGGATTAAACAAGATTTATGACTCAGTTTATCTGACCTACGATTCTCAATACCCGCCTTATGTTTAAGGACAAAAGTATATTGTTGCGGGAAATCTATCCATCGGGTATGACGAGCATTGATCCGTTTTTGTGAGTGTAAGTGCCTCAAAGAATCATGATCCGAGAAGATAACAAATTCTCGGAGAATGAGATAATGGCGTCAGTGTTTCAGTGTTTGCACCACCGCATATATCTCTAGATCATATGTGGAGTATCGTCTTTTTGCATCATTTAACTTCTCACTATAGAAAGCCACTGGGTGCCCATTCTGGCTGAGTACTCCCCCAAGGCCTACATGTGAGGTGTCACAAGTCACTACAAAGGATGCTTCAAAATTGGGTAGTTGCAAGATGGGAGCTTCCGTAAACCTTTGCTTGATAGCTTCAAATGCCTTTTGTGCCGCACTAGTCTAGTTGAAAGATCCTTGTTTGGTGCACTCAATTATGGGAGTCATAATGGAACTAAAATTCTTGATGAATCAACGGTAGAAGGAAGCTAAACCAAGAAAGCTATGCACTTCATGTATGCTGTTGGCGGTTGCCAATCAAGAACAACCCGTAATCAACGGTAGAAGGAAGCTAAACCATGAAAGCTACGCACTTCATGTATGTTGTTTGGCGGTTGCCAATCAAGAACAACCCGTACCTTTTCAGGATCGGCAGTAATTCCCTTCGAAGATACTATGAACCCCAGGAATACGACACTACTTTGTGCGAACGAGTGTTTTTTGAGATTAACAAAGAAACTCTCAAATCGTAGAGTGAAAAATACCTGTCTCAAGTGATCAAGATGCTCTTGCATGTTCTGGCTGAAGATTAGTATATCATCGAAGTAAACTACTACAAATTTGTCTATGAAGGGCCTTAAGATTTGATTCATAACCCTTATAAAGGTGCTTTTGGGGCATTGATCAAACCCAAAGGCATCACTAGCCATTCAAATAGGCCATCCCTTGTCTTGAATGCGGTCTTCCATTCGTCTCCTGGGCAAACACGGAGTTGCTGATACTCGCTACAGAGATCAATTTTAGAAAATATTGATGCTCCATGCAATACATCCAACATATCATCTACGCGAGGAATGGGGAAATGGTACTTCACCTAATCTTGTTGATCGCTCGACTATCGATGCACATGCGCCAACTTCCGTCTTTCTTTGGTGTTAGTAAGGCGAGTACCGCGCATGGACTCAGACTTTCTCGAATAAACCCATGATCTAGTAACCCCAAGCCTTGCCATTGTAATTCCTTGTGTTCTTCTAGGCTCATTCAGTATGCTAGTAGATTCGGTAGTGTAGCCCTTGGTACCAGGTCAATAGCATGTTGTATGTTACGCATAGGTGGCAGCACCTTGGGTAGCTCATTTGGAATAATGTCTGAAAATTCCTCTAGTAGTACTTGTATTGCTGCTGGCGATGAGTTGCTACTCGATGGGAGTTCATGATGTGTAACGAGGAAAACCAGCCCACGTTCTTTGCATGTTGTAGTGAAATTTTGGAGTGTCAGCACTCAGTCTTCCGTTTGTTGGCTACTACCGAAGTCGTTAACTTTCCTGGGTTGTAGGACTAGCTTTCTACCTTTAAACAAAAATAAGTAGATGGTTGCATACCCATCGTATTGTACTTTCCTATCATAAAGCCAAGGTCTACCTAATAGCATATGGCATGCCTTCATTGGGATAACATCACACCATACTTCATCGTTGTAGTTCAGTCCCAAAGAGAATGAGACTAAGCACCTAGCCTTCACGGGTATGGATGTATCATCCACATAACTAACCCTATAGGGTTCGGGATGTCTTTTCACAGGGCACTTTAGTTTGTTCACTGCCTCTTGTGAGATAACATTTATGCCCTACCATTGTCAATGATGAGGTTAAGGGCTTCACCGCGATGCTCCACCTGAGTGTGGAAAACACTTGTCCACAACCAATCTTCTTTCCGACTTCCTCAGTCTTTTGTCCCATTAGGATTCGTCTAATTACATAGAGTTGTAAGGATGAACCATCTAGGCGTTCCTCTAGGACGTCTTCTTCAACCACTTCATGTGTATCCTGATTGCTAGTTGCGTTAGGGATGTCGGTTTCTTCTTCACATAAGAGCACAGGCTTTTGTTCTCGTGACAGACATACTACCGCAAAGTGACCATGACCTCCACATCGATAGCACTCGTCTCTTCCTTTCTCAGTTCGGAATCACCATCTTTCCTTTGCTTTCCTCATGTGATTGTAACCAACGTTCGGAATATGATGTGCGTCCAAGTGTCTTTCTCCTACGATATGGGTTGCTAATTTGTTAGCGTGTGCAAAACTCTTGGTAGTGGAATTACCACAGTTTGTGCAAGTCCTTCGATTAGAAAACCCTCGGAGTTGTTGCTCCACTCGCATCGGCTAATTGGTAGGCCTCGTCTAACCCACCAATTTGACTATCATCAATTCACGCTTGATATCGTCTCGCAGCCCCGCTTTGAAACGTGCTATAGTCTGCCGTTCTGTCTTGGATACTGTTGTGCCCAATACTACCGAAATTAATAGATAATAATTTGTATGTTTTAACTCGCAAGTGCACAAGATCAAAACAGTAGTATAGTGCAGCAAGTACGAGATCATTCCCACGGAGATTGTTGATTTCGCTTAGAATTAATTAAAATATCAACTTTGTCACTAAATTGATATTATGAAAATAAATAATAAAGATAAAGGTATGGCTTTGATATCTACCACTTATCATGCTCAAGTAATATAACAATATGTCAATGCTTTAATCATATTATGAATACCTAATGTTTGCCAACCTAAGGGCATGTGTGTCTACTCCTTAAACTATTGATTTTCCTAAGCAACGAATTAGGAATGAGTGTCTACTCTAATTTTTTTCTTTCTTAAAGGATTTAGCATGGTTGTCTACAAAGTTGTTTTTTAAGAAAGCATAAATCTATGGAAATCGACAAACACGTGAGGCCTAGGGCATGTGTGTCTACTCCCGGTTCCCCATGTTGATTAACCCAAGAACTCGGGGTGAGATTCTTTTGTTACTCTATTAAACCTAGGACTCGATCATTCAAATTGATTTAATTAACTAATTCATACCACATGCATAAAATGGACAATCACACACATATGTGGAATTCAATAAAACAATAATTAATCAAGTTAAGCAACATAATATGATTATCACAAATGCGCCAATATTGAAATATTAAATAAACATAATTATGGTTTCAATCTAGCCTTACTAAAGTATTAATTACACATAATAAAACTAAAAAGAAAAGGAAAAGAAAGAACCGAAAACCGTTCCTAAAAGTAGCCTCCAATTTCTCTCCCCGAGATTGTATCTAAAGAGTGCCTATTGTATTGTGAGGCTTAGAGGTATATTTATAGGGCTTAGGAGAGTCTTATAAGCCCTAGTAATCCTGGGAAATTTGGAGGTTTATCTCCTAGTCCAATTAGGATAAAAATAACTTAAGTCCAAATCGGAATAGGATTCGTCAAGCTTTATGTTCTTATTTTACGGGACGATTTTGGCATAGCGCAAGTCCGAATTAGGAAAATGATATTTCACAATGATTTGTATAATTTTAAGTTAGCTTTCCAATTCCACTTGAATTACCTAAATCGGATATTTGAGCTGAAAGTTATGGTCAAAATACCGAGACGTGTGCAGAATCCAAATTTGAATCTAATCCGATTTTGACTCCAATTTGAGAAATTCCGATTTAATCATTTCCTTTATTTGATTAAACTTAACCACATCATATAGGTTCTCTATTATGATTGGTTAAGCTTAAAAATATCTTCTAGGTCTTCCCAATTGCCCTTTAAGCTTGGAACTTTTTCGGAAACGCTTTCTTTTCTTCCATGACCTATAAAACAAAGAAAAATGCAAAAAGGAAATAAAATTGTACAAACTAACAAAACTAAGGAATTAAAAAATATAAATTAAGGGGGGTAAAATACATATATTTTAGCACTTATCAGATACTCGGCTTCAGACACTAATTTTGTGAAACTTGTGAGTATGGTCATCCATTGTAGTGTTGTTTTGCTTATGGGCTAACAATTCCTCGAACAAGGTCTCTTTGTAGTCTATGGGCAGGTACTTCTCTTGTAGCCTTAGCTTCATCTCCTCCCATTTCGAGATAGGGCGTTAACGTGATCTGTGCAGTTGTTCTTCCACACTGCTCCACCATATGGGTGCTTGGCCTTTAAGTTTCATCTTTACAAACCTGATTTGTGTGTTGGGTGGTAAACGACACCATTCAAAATAGTCCTCCATTGACGTAATCCAACCTTGGAAGGCATGAGGGTCCAGTTTACCCTGAAAGTCTGGTACCTCGACTCATACCCTCTTGGTAATATCTTCCATGTGGTAGCCATGAGGCTCTCCGTGTTCCATAGCTGGTTGCCATGGGGTCCTTTGATTCAGGTCCTGGCGGCGGTAGTCACGAGTCTCCACGTGCTCCATAGTAGGTTGCCAAGGACTTCTCTGGTTAAAATTCGGTTGAAACATTTGATGGGTCTGGTGAGTCCGGTACCCATGATGGGGTGTAACATCTGGCCTCTTCAATGTGTGAGAATCATGTGTTTCTTCATTGAAATCAGTTTCTTGCTCCAATTCGGTCTTAATTCGCTCACCTTTCCCCTTGTTGACCGAGCTTTCTGGCTTGTCAATTACTTGATCCCATACAACATCGACCCTCTTGGATAGAGAACTTAGCTGGCTGAACATAGAACCTAGTTTCTGAACCACGTCGAGTAACAAATCATCACATTGTTGTTGACTGAGTTGATTGTCACCATCAATACGTCCGCTTCGAGTATTCATTGTGAATGGCCTTTTTTTATTTTTATTTTCAATTCACGACAAACTCCTTTTTCTTTTCTTTTGAGGGCTGAGACCCTCTTTCTTTAGAAAGCTTCATGCACAGGTGAAACAAAAGGTGCGGCGGTGAGGCTCAGATCGGACGGTGGGTTGACGCTAGAGAAAGTCAGAAGGGTGGTGCGGTGTTATCTGGACAGTGGGCTGACGCCGGAGAAGGCCAGACGAGCACGGCGCTATCTGGTCGGTATGTTGTCAGCGAGGCTCAAACGGAGCTCATGGGTGGTCATTGTGGTGTTGTCCGACGGTGGGCTGACGCTAGATGTCGACAATGGTGTAGAATCACAGAATATTGGCTCTTCTTCTTGATATTGCATCACGTTGTACGAACTGGAGGGACGTGCCGGTGCTTGTGAGATTAGCTGATAAGCTTGACACATGGCTAGTTAAGCTCGAATGCGATTAAGCTCGGCCTCATTCTAGAAGATGGAATGCTTGAGGCGACGTAGAATCGCCCAACACCCTCTGATGGGGTCATGGGCACGCATGTGTGCTTTGAAAATGATGCATTTCATGGCTTCAAATCTAATAAACTAATCTACTAAATAGCAAAGATGAAGCAAACAAACAATCTCATTGAGCAATGAGATAATTACTAGTACTTGACGAAGTGGGAGGGTGTTGGTGTAATCAATAGTCCCTTTGCCATTAGACAAAATATTGTTAACAATTGTAACTAAGAACTCACAGGTCGTCCACATTATATACTAAATTTGAATATAAAAAAGAATTATGTCTTGGTAGTCTACATGGAGAGGAAGCGTTCCTGTACTTGGGGAGCCAATCCAGTATGCCTTTCTGATGGGATAAATTAGCAAGGTTATCAAGCTGATAAGAAAAGGATTAAGGTAATAAAGGAAGAGGAAAGTCATTAAAATCATAAGCAACACATCTATTCCATTGAATAATTAACTGCGACTTTACCTTGTAACAAACTATCCAAACTCTAAGTTGTAGATGACTTCATAAGATGATCAAGCAAACAATTTGCCCCAAAAACTGAAATGACTTTGTGGCTTCTTTTAGGCATTTGTTTTTCTCATCACTTATCCAGTGCTGCATCAAAGCATTTCAAACATCCAACTGATAAGTAATCTTCCAGCAAAAGCCAACGCAAACCAATTAGACATTAACCTCTCCAAGCATGTTGAGCTTCTCACGGACATCTTTCATCAACTCTGGCACATCCCCCTCTCATCTGTAAAACTCCAGTCCCCTTCCTTCTAAGAGCTTCTCAGAAGCCTAAATACAACAAATCAACAGGAGAACAAAAAAAAAAATTAATTAATTCACATGCTATGGAAACATAGCCATTTCAAAATATTTAACTTTGCTTCACAAAGCCAAATAGGAATTTTTCAAAAAGATATAGGTCCATGGTAAAGATTCAACAGATTCATTCTTTAATCTGTGCCACCATTTGTTCGATATGATATAGTTTTCCAACTTTCTTTGGCCTTATGCTGAAAAGAAGGCAACTTCCTTATAACCAATTCCCATTTTCAATAACACAAATTATCAGCACAATTCTCAAATGGAATTTCCTGAACTTGACATTCAGATTGTAGTTGTAAGCATCGCACAGAGAAAGAAATAGATGCTACTTTCATCACAATTCATTGAATTAATAAATAGTAAGATATGATTTTATAAAATACACAGTATAAAGTATACTCAGCAAAGCGATTATAAAGTTCCAATAACGTGAGATAAAGAAATTGCACAAGTATGTATCCAACATGACATCCAAACTGTCAAACCATGGGGGGAAGAACACAAATTCAAACACACCTATCTTGCTATCACTTGACCTCCTGCTACATATTCAAAATATATATTGTAGAAATGGTTCCGAAATTAGAAAACCTTGTTGGCTAAGCCACTCTAGATCTTTCCCAAGACCTTCTGATAGTTCCAATCCGGTTTTTCTGAAATAGGCATCTGGACCAAAATCATAAATCAACATTATCTCATTATAGATAAATTTTTTAAATCATTACTTATCCCAAAAAAATAATAATAATTAATTTAATTTAATTTGAGAATAATAGTTAGGATGAAACTAGCTCTACTCACAGGCAACATGGTTGGATTCGTCGACAATGCGCTCCACAATGTTGAAGACGAGCTTGCTATCAACTAAGTAATTGAGGAACCCGTCCATGATGGGCCACCACGTCACTCCACCAACATCATCGTTACCCTCCTCTTCCTTAACGTCTTCACTGGATGAGTCTTGGTTGTTAGCATTTTGGAGTCTCATGGCGACGAATCTCATCTCCTCTGTGATGCCAACTGCCTCCTGTACCTCTTCCTCCTCCTTACCACCGGTGGAACATTCTCTGGAGCCAGTGAAGAAGGAGACGATGTGGACGCCGTGGCGGAGTCAGAGCAACATTAGATTAGGGTTCTTCCATTCCGAATCTCCTTCCTCTTATATTGATTCATCATGTTCGCTGTATTGCTTAACGACAGTGGAATTGGAACTAAAAGTCGTGCAAGAAGATGACGATGAGGTTGTCGCAGGGTTGTTGTCCCCATCAACGACATCGTTTTAGGGGACAGAGAGCTCTTAGCTTTGAATTTTCTTCTCAGATTTCTCTCTATTTATCCCCTAGATTGTAGATTTCTTGCGAATTTATCTATTTGTAGGTACGGTACCTACTCAGAAAGTTTAATTGAAAAATGGCGTACATCGACATAATTTATTAGCCCAATTCCAATAAGCCATGATTCACCGAATTGCTTGCCAACCCCAGTATGAGTGAGTGTATAACCAAATTGCTTTTGTTTTGTGCCTGATTCCAAATATTTTACTTATTTATCAATTATAAAAGTTACTTCTTTATTCTTTATTATTCTTTCGTCCTTTTTTTCGGTAGCAGTGCTAGGTGTATTTTCTGTAAGCTCCTCTGGTCTCCATTTCTTGAGGGTTGCTTTAGATCTAGATCCAGATCTAGTCTCTTCAACCTTAAATCTGATCGTCTTTTTCAGCTAAGGCGACGATGTTGTGCTCCTCCACTGCTGCTTGTGGGGTTTCTTGTTTTTTTGTTTTTTATTTTGTTGTCTTGGCCTTCGGGTTGAGGATGAAGTAATTGGTGTAGAGGCTTAACTCTCACGACCAGATTTGTAGTTTTCTAGTTGTTTTTTATTTTTATTTTTGTATTTGGACTACTCATGTCCTAGATCTAGTCTACACGAAGCAGATTTATTGCTTAAATGTAATTGTACATGAGTTAGCGGAAGCTTGAAGTCATTTTTATGACTTTATAACTGTCATAGCTTTTGGCTATGATTTTCAGATCTTTTTACTTTGTGTTGTAAGCGTTTTATGTTCGTAAAATTTCATCAATGGAAGTTCCATATTTTTAATATATATATAATTTTTAGTATTATTTTGTTGAGTTATCATAATGGAGAATACTATACCTTGTATTGACTATCGTAATATTTCAATTATGTTTATGCAAAGGCCAATGAAAGAAACTGCTCTAAACTCTATATATATATATATATATATAGGTAAAAAATTTATAAGGGAAAAAATATAATTTAGCCCCTCAAATTATCAGTCATTTTCATTATAACTCCCTAATATTTAAAAAGTGATAAAGTAGCTCTCAAACTACTAAAAAGTTGCAATTTGATCACTCTGTTAGTTAACACCATCAAATAAGATGAAAAATGCAAAACAACGTCGTTTTTTAAACTAAGTTACTAAAATGCCCTTTTGAAAAAAAAAAAAAAAAAAAAACGGTTGTTTAGGGGTGGCCGCCCAGCCACCCCCATGGCCGCCACCCCATGGCCTATGTATGGGGTGGCTGGGCACTCTAACAGGCCTGGGGGTAGCTTGCCAACGACCCCCACGGTCTATGTGGTGGCTGGCAAGCCATCCCATAGGCCATCGGGTGGCCCGCAAGTCACCCCTAAACGTTATCACCATTTTTTTTTGTCTCCTCAAAACAACTTCATTTTGGGGGGGCATTTTTTAAATTGATTTTTTTTTTTTCTTTTTTCTGAAAAGGTATTTTAGTAACTTAACCTTGTCAAAACAACGTAGTATTGAATTTTCCATCATATTTGATGATAATGACTAACAGAGTGGCCAAATTGTAATTGGTTGATAGTTTGGGAAATTACTTTATCACTTTTTAAACATTAGAAGGCCTAAAATGAAAATGACTGGTAGTTTGGGGAGCAGGCTAAATTATATTTTTCCCATTTATAAAACTATTATAAAAATGTTATGCAACTAATAAAACATGACAGCTAAAATTAATAATTAAAAATTTTTTGTTTACAAGTATTAATCCAATGATTGATTTTTACTATCATATCATACAATCAAGTTATATGACAATTAACAGTCTACTAAATAGCATTATTTTTATTTTTTTTTTTTATTTTTTTTTTTTTTTGACATATCCACACAAAAAATGGAGAAAGGAAGATTCAAACTAATAACCTCCACTTCATTAGGCGTGGTCCACAGCTGATTGAACTATCACTTAAGCATGCATTACTTTTTTTTACTAATCATTTGATAGCAGCTTTCATTAGACATTTAGTATAAGGAGTAGGTCATTTCTAAACACTATGGAATTATTTGTCACATCCTCAAACCCTGGAAATCAATTTAAATTATGAAAAACGGAGATTAGATTGGTCAGTTCCTACAATTTATTTAAGCAATCTGGCCCTCCCATAGGTGCCCAAATACAACAAAAACGGTGGGGGGCTGGGGACTGGGGAATTACAGTACATGAAAAATGGACGAATTTTTTTAAGCTTATCCCCGCGAAAATTCAGATGAATACCATATCATCTGCAGCACCTGATTAATAAAATATTAGTGCCTTAAAACCAATCTGTCACAATCTTTATTGCCACCTTCTACCTCCAAATATTTAAAAAAAGAATATTTAAATGAAATAGTAAAAGTAAATAGCAAAAATGTTGATACTATTTTAGCTAGTAAATTTATTACTTTCACTATTTCATTTAAATATTCTTTTTTGACACACTGTTCATATCCCTCAACTCAAAATTAGGTCATCATCATCGTCATCATCACCATTATCATTCCTGCTTTGCTTAGCATATTCCTCAAGTGATGCAGCGGGAAATAACTCCCTGACCTTGTCTTCTTTGTCGGTTGGTGTTTTCTCCGAACTTTTTGATTTACCTTTGTTCATCTGGTGCAACATAAAAGGAAAATAATACCACATGTTACATAAGAAAATGGGCAAAAAAGAACAATGAAGTACAAAAAGCACTTTAATTGGATTAGTTTCCCCTGTCAAGGATCTAAATGCATAAAATGTTCACCAACTGTGCACATCAAAACATGCTCAACTTGGTAAAAACTAGAAATACCCATTAATAGAACAATGACCGGGAAAGATTACAGAACCTGAGATACCGGTAGAAACTGAATAAAATGCACAGTAAAGAGATGTATGTTACATAAGGCAAACGCCATATCAACTTGGGATTCACAATGCAATTCAAAACTTGGTGGTAGTTGAGCTTATAACAGTTAATGTTATTGTCTTATTGATTCCAAATTCATATGATGTGATGTCCATCTCCTAGAAGTGAATCTTGGCATACCACGGAAGAGGACGGTTTAACACCAAAACGGTTGAAAATTCCAAAGTAATTTCTCGATGGGTTACAAGCAAGACAAGCATATAATTATCATAACAACAGCGAAGAAAATTTTGAATCTAGAAGTTTCAAACAGAAAGAGACCTTATTCAATTTAAGCTTTGAGCATGGCGGCAATTACAATCTCTTGGAAAACACTACAGCATATGATCTAAATTAGGAGTTACAACATTGTTAATTATTTCTCAATGAAAGGTTGGTGATATAAGGACTTCTTGAATAAGTAAAAGGTAGATTCTTCATAAATATGGGATAAAGTATCTGTTCTTACCCTATATATCCGACAAGAAATTAATAACAAACAACTGATGGGAAAATAAAATCTTTATACTAATAACAATACGAAAATGGATGAAAAGCATTGCTTTAAAGAACTTACTGCACGTAGCAGAGACCTTCGGTCCCTTTCTCGAGCATTCTTAACTGCCTAGAACAAAATCACACAAACCCATCAATTAGCTTCCAAAATGCAAAAATCCAAGCCTTCTTTTCAGAACCGCATACAAATTGTAACATATCGAAAAAGAAACTAACCTCCTCAAGCAACTTTTGCTCAGCCTCTACTTCCGAAGAATCTCTACAATAAAAAACCAAAAGCACTCAAAAAAAGGGAAAAAAAAAAAAAAAATCATACATAACTCAAAGAAATAACTTGTCAAACAAAAACCTTCCAACTATACGATCCACACGGGAACAACACTTGGCGCATACACCCTGCTCCTTAGCACAACCTATGTCCAAATCAACCCAATGCCAAAATCAACCAAAACCCAACAGCCAAAAAAGGAAAAAGGAACACAATTTGTCTGTTTCACAGAAAATACTTTCTCAAATATGCCTTTCGACCCAAAATTCTTTGTTGTTTCGTGGGAAAACGGTTTCAATGACACCAAACAGAACCACAAAGAATTCAAATAGCGAAACCAAGTACCGGTACAAAGATTATGGTACGCCTGACGAACGACGCGTTTCGAACATCGCTGACTGTAATTCAATCCAACAACAAAATCAACAAGTGCCCATTGAAATTGAATTGGTCCTTAAAAATTTGAGAAACAGAAAACAACAAAAATTAAAAAAGAGAAAAAAAAAAATACCATTTGGCTGGCTCAGTAAGGCGCTTGTACTTTCCGTAGCGGCGTTTCCAGTCGATCTGTTCTTTACAACGGGGGCACACCCCCGTAATCTCGGAGTACGGCCTGAGCTTTCCCCCAACTTCCTGTTACAACTATTTATTTTCAGCTACTGATTTTGAAAAGCACTTTTTGAACAAGTAAAATCCGTTTCTTCTTTCTAGAGAAAGGCGAGTGTTTTGTAATACCGTTTCATTGATCTTGACGCCGGCATTTGGTTTCCAAGCAAAACTGTTTTGGTGCTTGGGTAGGCCTTGCCTGTTGCTCATCTTTGCTTTGTTGCGGCCACTTTTTGTTATTGTAGTACTCACCTCTACAAATGTGGGTTGCTGAGGTTTTGTTTTGGGTTT
This sequence comes from Corylus avellana, assembly GCF_965113065.1. Taxonomy (NCBI): domain Eukaryota; kingdom Viridiplantae; phylum Streptophyta; class Magnoliopsida; order Fagales; family Betulaceae; genus Corylus; species Corylus avellana. Next base: position 8,092,088 of record NC_142500.1, on the reverse strand, counting down.
TAAGTTGGAAGATGACCTAAACAACATGTGACATAGTGTAAATAAAACAACAAATCATTTTGGATGCTTTAAACTCGATCTATATGCATTTGAACTCGAAGTCACCTAGAGAGGGGTGGTGAGAAATTTCAATTGTTATATTGCTATTTTTTATTGCAATTTTAGCAAACTAGATTGATAATGAAAATAAAGAGATTCATCTTTTATTTCAACTTAATTTTTCATTTTGTGATTTTTTTTAGAAACAATTTCATCATTAGAAATTATAAATATTCTACAATGCTGGTAGGTTAGTCCTAACTAACATTTGGAGCTGTCATTACTAAAAAAAGGGGGGGGTTCAAAACTTCTTGTCATTATTATTGTTTATGAACTTGAAATCTGGTAAATATATTTACCAGGGTTCAAAACTTGTCCTTGTTATTATTGTTTCTTTGTTTGGACTTTGACAAATGTTTGACATATACCAAATTTAAAGAAAAGTCTTTTTTTTTGGCATTTCGGATCACTTCCTTTAATACAAGTATTCTGGTGAAGGTGAAGTTCGTAAAGACTCATCGGATGTGATGAAAGGTAACAAGATTGATGACTTTTACTTTCTTAAGGGCAATACGGTGACAAAATTAGTTGCTATATATTTATCAGATGATCCAAATTCGAGCACGATGACCTCACTTCCCACATATTTGACACGGTAGTGGAGGCCCCTTAATCCCTACAACTAAAACGTTGAATAACTTAACATATTCTAATAGCGCGAAACGTTAGCCAATAAAATTGTAACTCGCGTCCTATTTAAGTGCCACAATAACAAAAATCTGTTAAATTAGTAGATGAAATTTGACTGTCGTAACTAAATTTTTTTTTTGGCAAACTCCATAGGAATTCTGAGTTCATTTTGATACCACAACGAGTTAATAGTAAATCAAGGACTGATTTTGTATTTTCGCCATTTATAGTGTTGTGGATATAAATTAGCTACATGGACTGATTTTGTATTTTCTCCATTTATTATAGTAATTTAATAATAATTTTAAAAGTCACATTAATTTTAAGAAGATTTGAAGAAGATGAGAAGATAATGTCATCAAATGTTTTGAGTTTGAATTATGCGTTTGGTCTGATAATTCAAACTTTTGAACTTGAATATTTGAAGCAAGAACATTATCTTTAACAATATCACCACTAATAACAATTATAAAACATACAACTTATTAATTTATTTATTTTTGCTAGCAATTACAACATTCTTTCATCTCCCTTTTGTGACCATGCGTTAGGAGAACACACAATCCTACGGAACAAACAATCAGAATCCTTATTAGCAAAATTTTCTATCATGCTTAGACAAATACTTTTTGCACTCGACACGCCTTCACTACTAACCGTAAACATGTCGTCACAATCACCTTTTGCCAACTCTTGAAAGAGGGGTCCCTTCATTTCCCCACAATGACTGATATCGTTGGCGCTCTCTTGCATTTGTAATGCCAACTCAAGGCGCCACACTACCTCGTTCATGGATGGCCACTTGGTTCGATCATTGAGCAAACAATCCACCACAATCGCACCAAATTTCTCCAGACACTCCAGTATGATCTCACTTTTCAAAAACGAATCGATAATCTGATCAAGCATTTTGTTGTGATAGCACTTTGAGGCCATTGCGCTAGGCTCACTTGGTCCTTCTCAACCATACAAAGCAACGGTGGTCTTGCACACAATACTTCACACAGCACTACACCGAAAGAGTATAGTGCTTACGTGGGTCTTGGACTCACTATGTTAGTATTTTTGTTGGCTAAATTTAGAGCCCGAAAGTGGAAGTACTATTAACTGACACTATTCACGACACTGTTCACCCCGTCTGAACGGATGAGCAAGTTTTCGATGAAATTTTCTAAGTCCAAGAATCTTCCATAGTAATTCCCGAGAGCTCCATACGCAAGCCGTGCGCTGGCTGTCCGGACAGCAATGTTCATCAGTCAAGACGGACTTGGTCAAAATGGTCATTGCCGACTTAAATGCTCCAGAAAACACAGGAACATGTCGCCATAAAGTCATGTCGTCCGAACGGGAAAAGTCTTCGTCTGGACGGACTGTTGGCCAAAAGTCAGCACCGCACATTAAATTCATGCAGGAATCCCGGGCTGCTGTCCGCATGTCGCCCACGAGGTGAGTCCGTTCGGACGGCCAATCAAAAAACTCACCTAATTCATTTGAAGGGCTTTCTCATTTGTGGCTATAAATAGAGCACTCATGCTGCTCGATTTTGATCAAGGAAAACAAAGAGAAGAAGCTCAAATAGAGTGAAAACATTCTAAGTGTTTAGAGTGTTTATTTCCTTGTGTGCTAAGAGAGATTTTATGTTTATGTGCTTTGAAGCCATACTCTCTTAGAGTGTTTGAATTTGTTGTTAAATTGTATTGTGTAATCAACTATGAAGAAGAAGTCTATCGAAAGGGTCCGGTAAAGATTAGTGAGCTAGGAAAACGAGCTAGAGGCTTGCTGATTCTTACAGAGCCAAGGACTTGCAAATGGTTATAAGTCTCTCCGTGTCTATAATCTCTTGATTGATTTTTTTATAGTGATATCCTGAGTTTGGCTGCCCTGAAAAGGTTTTACTTTTAGAACGGTTTCTAAAAGGTTTCCTCTTCGTCACCAAAATATTTGTGTTCATTAGCTTTACTGCTTTACATATTTTGGTGATTGATTGTTTATTGCTTCATACTTTTAATTCCGCATATATTGTGATAAACACCTATTCACCCCCCCTCTAGGTGTGTTTGGAGTCTGTTTAATTACTATCACACTAGTTGGTCCAATATTGGATACTCCAAAATCAGAAACCTTGGCCACCCATTTCTCATCCAAAAAATACTTCTTGTCTTCACATCACGATGAATGATCATGTGCTTCGCATCAATGTAGAGGTATTACAACCCATGGGACACACCGATGCAAATCTCAAGCCATTGTTTCCACGATAGAGGAGGATTTTTGATGTCATATAGATGATCATGTAGGTTTCAACGGGACACATAATCGTATACAAGTATCATCTCACTGTCATCATTGCAATAGCCACTCAAAGACACGAGATGGTAGTGTCGTAGCTGGGAGAGCATCGCAATCTCGGTGTGGAACTCGTGAGCCCCTTGTTGTGACCTGGATTTCAGCCGTTTGATTGTAACTGGGTGGTCCCGTCATCAAAGTACCCTTTATAAACGTTGCCAAACCCTCCGACCCCTATGATTAGAACCTTATTGAAATCATTTGTGGCCAATTTGATTTCAGTAAACAAAAACTTACAAAATAATTCGGAAGGTAGAGATGAGCCCTGCATCTTAGTTGACTTGGCTCTTTTACTTGGCCGGAAAGCCACTAACCCAAAAATAGAGAGTAGAACAACAACAAATTGCACCACCAATTATTGCAATTGTTGTTTTCTGATTATTTTTTGACTTCGTTGGTGGTCGGCCTAGGGTTTCAATTAAAGATGTAACCCCCTCCACTTCCGAGTTGAGCCCAGCAAGACTACTATCCGATCCGTTCAACTTAAATACTTCCACACCGTTCAAGATGGCACTGGCGTATACGAGACATGGTGATATATCCTAGTTAGGGTTAGCGCGAGCCACAAATCTTGTTTGGTCTTGATTATCATAGGGTCTAAGCCTAAGGCTAAAATAATAAGATGAATAGCAGGTACATATGATCCTATATAGGGTCCTCAACTAAAAAATAATTTATACTGATCATCCTAAATAAGTGCAGTATTGTATCAGCAAACACTTACAAAAGTTCTCTAAGGCGGCTTTTGGCGGACAAAGGCTCCTACAAAAGTGGCTTTCTTTGCTTGGACCGCGGCGCTCGGAAAGATTCTTACCTTAGATAATATCAAAAAAAGAAGTATTGTTGTGGTTAATAGGTGTTGCATGTGCGAGTCAGGTGGGGAGTCTGTTGACCACCTTCTTTTTCACTGTAGAGTTGCTCGTGCCTTATGGTATGCGGTCTTTAGTCGGTTCGGGTTGTGTTGGGTTCTACCATGCAGTGTTAAGGACTTGTTTGCCTGCTGGTGGACGGGAGGAGGCTCTCGGAGTGTAATAGTGTGGAAGATAGTCCCCTTATGTCTTATGTGGTGCCTATGGAGGGAAAGAAATGCTGGATTTTTTGAGGATTCCGCAAGGTCCCTTGCGGAACTCACACATTTTTTTCTTTTTTACTCTTTTCACTTGGACAGTCGCATGGCTTGCTCCATTAGTGATTAGCTTTTCTGATTTTCTCACTCTTTTCTCTTCTCATACTTAGGCGTTCTCTTGTATACTTCATGTGTACTAGGGTTGAGCTCCTTTGCGCTTTTGATAAATACAACATTACTTATAAAAAAAAAAAAGTTCCCTAAGGCAACTTTTATAACTCTTGAAAAACGAGATTTGGCAAGAAGGAAGAGAAATAAAACATGACATTTTGAGAAGTCATCCTTGAGGGTTGGGCATCTTGAGGAGTTGGGCTTGAAAATTACAAAAGAATATATAGGGATACAATAAACTTAGACAAATCTTAGCCATTCAATAATACTAATTAACTTGATTTGCATAGCCAGTCAAATATAATTGCATATCACAAACATTAAGTTAAACATAATCAAGTTATAAGATGCAAAAAAACTTTATAAAACAGCAATCAATCTTCTGAAAAAAAAAAAAAAAAAAAACCAATGAATGCACCCCATGCACCCAGCCTATACATCATACCTAAAGGTCCTAAACAACCAAAACCTGACACAAACAGAGAAGAAAAACAAGGACCCAACAGCAATACAAATTTCAAGAATAATTACAGCAATTAGCAAATGCTTATCCAAAAGAAGAAAATTTATTTCCAGGAAAAATCAAGGTAGCGTAAGAAACTAAAAATGTATCATTTTCATTCCCAAGTATTCCTAAATCCTAATAATATAAACAAACTCGAAAATAAATGCAAAATCCAAGAATCAAATGTTCAAAATCAAAGAATGAAAATTTAAACCCTCAATTAGTTCAAAAAATAAAAATCAAAGAAAATGAAGAAACTCGAAAAATCTATACCTGAAAAGACGGGAGACAACGGGAGACGAGAGAGAGATACGATGGCTTGCCGCTTGCAACGAGAAAGCGAGGGAGACGACGGTGAAGTTAAGCCACCGGACACGACGGGCGACGAGAGAGAGACACAATGGCTTGCCGCTTGCAACGAGAGAGCGAGAGAGAGATTCGACAGACGGGCGCGGGAGGCGAGAGAGAGAGAGAGAGAGAGAGAGAGAGAGGCAGCCGGAGAGAGACGGCCGCACGGTGTGAGAGAGAGAGGCAGGAGGCAGGGCCGCAGGAGAGTGGAGAGTGGAGAGTAGAGAGGGCAGTAGGCGTGAGGAGTTAGGGCTGAGCGTTCAAAGGAAAATTAAGTTTATATCTATGATTAAAACAACGCCGTTTTGAGTTTCAATTAATTTTTTTTTTTTTAATGTCAAAACGACGCCGGTTTACTATGCAGGAACACTCTACGGAAATATATCCTGTTACAGGTGTTCATTCAACGGAAATAAATTGAAACTTTAACTTGTGCTACATAACGAAAGAAAAGAGGCCCAGTATTTTATCTTTTATCGTAAAAGAAAAGGGGTAAAGTAAATTGTTGGGGGGAAATTATCCCTTTCCCCATGGACTAACACGTAATGACTATTTCTTCTCATTAATTATCAACTTTACATTACGATCCCATTAAATTATAATTTCGTTACAAAAACCTCTATTTCGTTAGTTAAAGTCATTAAGTCTAACGGTCAACTGTACTGTTCATAACACTGTTCATTATTGACGGTCAAACTTTACATAGCCTCTCTCCGATCCCATCAAACTTTACCTCTCTACTTAGCCTCTCTATAGTTTCTAATGTACTGAACTTTTAACGGTCAACAGTTTCAAACAACTTAGACTCTAATGTACTGAACTTTTAATGGTCCTTTTAATTAGTAGCTGACTAAACAAATATCTTTTGTAATATGAGTTGATAAACAAATAAAAAATTGTGAATTTAATCATTTATTCAAGTTAAATATTTTATTTGAAAAATACTGGATAGCCCAGAGAGTTAAATATTGAAATTTAATACCTCAATTTTTATATTATGTTAAAAAATGATCACTTGACATACTTATTTTATAACATAAAATAAATTAGTGAACTAATACTTTTTTATAAAGTGTTAGAATAAAGGAGAGATGTAGAAGAGCCGAAGCACACAATTGACTACATTGTATTAATATTAATTAATATGAAGGACTACAGAAACCTCTCTTTATAGAGAGGCTATGAGTGATAAGCAAGTAACCTAATCGACTAAGGAAAAGTAAACCTAGTAAATCTAGAATACACAAGGAAATAAATAACCATAACATAATATTCAGTATTCTTAACATCCCCCTTCAGGTATAAGAAAGCGAAAGAAAGAGTTTAAGTCGCCGAAAAAACTGTTTGTGCCAAAAGAGTTACCAAAGTAACGCCATAAAAGTTGCTAGAGACCGGTGGATTCTGCTTGAATTGAGCTATGCATTTAAACTGGAGCTTGGTTCACTTGGTGGTAATTTGGCTTGAAAACCATATACTAGTAATGAAATAGCTAGACATGTCTGGTTGAGTGGAGAAAAAGCTGTCTCGCCTGGGCGGCTGAGCTAAGTAAGGAGAAAAATGGCTGGTTGAAGAGGCTAATCATGCCTGAAACCCTTGGACTATTGAAAGGTCTGACCCAAAAAATTCTCACTAGTAATGGATCAATGGCCTAGGAGAGGCTACTATCACCGGTAATGACAGAATTTGACAAGGCATAAGTGGGCCGGTTGAAAGGGGCTTCTTTGGCCCGAAAACCCATGGACCTGAGGAAAGATTGGTCTGACCCGAGATTGCCTACCGCAAGAAGAATAAACCGGATTGAACTGCGCCAAAGAAAAAGACTGTGAAACCGAATTGAACAATGCATGAACCAACTTGAACCACATAAAACAAATGCCTAAATTTGGAGAAGAATCTTGTTTTCTGCCATATAGAGATGCCAAAAGCAAAAAATTGACCACAAATTTGAAATTATGACGAAAAATTGAGTAGGAAACACCTAGTCAACTATTTTTTTTTTTTTTTAGTGATCAAAATCAACGGTCAACTCTAAAGAAGTCAAAGTCAAAAGTCAATACAGGACAAGTCAACTCTGGCAAGGTGCTGACGTGGCAAAGTCGATGACTTGGTCGATGTGCTGGCATGGCAATTAAGCTGACGTGGTCAATATGCTGACATGGCAGTGAAGTTGACGTAGCTGACCTGATGACATGTCGCTGGATGACACGACCTATGGCTGACCTGGACTAGGGCTAACATGGTAGGCTGAAGACCCAGGCACGCGCGAAAGCGCCGGCTGCACTGGAGTGCATGAAACCCACGCACAGTAGCTTCCATCAGCGCATCTAGTGTCTGATGGCGGCGTTCTTGGCGGATATCTGACCAGTGGGGCTAGACCTATAAGGCGGAACTGCAACCTTCTTGATCAGGCCGACATGGCAACGCATGGAAGAGCTGCAGCAGCACGTGGGCAAATCAGCAGCAACTTCAAGTGGTGCGTGGGGGCGCGTGGTTGTTCCAATGAGGTTGTGATCGATGGCTCTAGACTCGTCTAAATTGGATCTATCGATTGGCGCTATCGCGGATGTGATCGAAGCTTTGTGGAGGCGCGTAAAAGAACGAACAGGTTCTTAGACGAGTCTTGCTAGCGAGTGAACTGCTCTTGGGACGTGCGTGAGGGTGTGTTTATTGATAGACATAACCTTCTGGTGGCACGTGTGAGCAGGCGGAAGCTTGGACACTTCAGATCTCTTTGGATCTATACTTGGCAGCGTCTGAACTGTCGTCGGCGATAGAAGCGTCTAGCTCCTGCAAGGGTAGCGGCGGTGCAGGTAGAAACTAGCGGAGGCACATGGTCGCGCGCCAGAGGGCCGATGGTAGTCCAGATCTATAGGCTAGCACGATTTTGAGACTATCGGCAACAGAAATTTTGGCGACGCTTGAACGATGAGACTGAAATTCATCAAAGGGAAACACTATAAAAGAAGATTATTGAAGGCCACAAAAAAGTGGCTCTGATACCATGTTAGAATAATGGAGAGACATAGAAGGACAGAAGAATAATAGGTTGAGCGGAAGCACACAATGGACTACATTGTATTGATATTAATTAATATGAAGGACTACAGAGACCTCTATTTATAGAGAGGCTATGAGTAATAAGCAAGTAACCTAATAGACTAAAGAAAGGTAAACTTAATAGACCTAGAATACATAAGAAAATAAATAACCCTAACATAATATTCTTAACATAAGAAGGTGCTCGGCTACACGCATGAGTCTCTAGCATCTGGGATAAAGATAATACTAGACATCCCAAGAGATTCTTCCCAAAATGCTTCTCAAATGATGTGGCAAACATTTTTTTTCTTAAAAAATTTTCATTCTCTCTCCTTTGTCTCCCACTCCCACACAAAATAGTACTTGCTACATCATTTGGGAAGGATTTTGGGAAGAATCCTTGGGACACCTAACAGCCCTTGATAAAGATACAAATTAGGAAAATATATAATGAGATCGTTTTCTTTTAAAAGTCCTTGTTGGAATTCAAAGTCCTTTTAAAAGGTATATAAAGACAGAGTTTCAAGATGTAATAAGCAAGTCATAGTACGGCAACTAGCTTGTAATTAAGTCACCAATCGCACATTTACATCAAGTATTCTTATTTTAGCACCGAGTACCCAGTAATTCGTACTTGGGAGATTATACCCTTGCATTGCCCTCCAATAAAGATGGTGCCCTTATGCCCATTTTGCATCATTGAATTTTCTTTTCAAATATTCGTTTTCATGGCTTTAAGAACAAGGTCACATGCGTCATGCGCTTAAGAATTTGACCACACCACACATGGTGCCATGGAATAATAGCATATGGGAATTGGCAGTTATTTCGTTGATTGAATTATAAATAATCTAGCCATCAAACAAAAGAAGCCCTAACAAGTGTTTAGACAATTCGATTAAATTCAATTAGTGTCTGGATAACCCAAATTGAGGAACTCACTTATTTAGATAAATACATCTGGTTGAAACTCTCTCTAATTAGCCGTGTATATATATATATGTGTGCGTGTGTGTGTGTGTGTGTGTTGACGGTTGAGTATCTTATATATCATACAACCATCTCATAGTTCATATTTGTAAGAAAAGTTGGCATAAAATGTAGCATTTTGGAAGAATCATTCATAGCATTTGGTCATGAACTTGAAGGGCAAAGTGGATATAAATAGCAAAACAAGAGGTGATAAGGCTTTGTTTGGTAAACCCCTTGTCCTTAGATATTGTAGCTGAGTGGATTAATGTAGAAAAAAGTAAGAATGTTTGGTATAAAAAAAGTAAAAAAGTGAAATGGAAAAGTGAAAAAGTTTTGATTTGTAGTGATTTTTTATTTAAATAGTAGTAAAAAGCAAATTATGTTATATATAAAGTAAATGATATGATATAAAAAGTGAGAATGTTTTGATGTTCATTTTAAAAAAAAAAAAAAAAAATGAAGTGAATAGTATTGAGAGGAGGGAAAGGGGTTTACCAAATAGAGCCTTATTTACTCCCATTGTATAGGCTTAAGCACAATTTTCTAAGCGTATTTTTCATGTTCCAACATATATATAAGATCTCTCTACCTAGGGCCTAGGGACAGCAAGCATTCTCTAACTTTTTGGCCATCAGTACGTCCCCTTTTTGTAATTCTCCACATTGTTCTTCTTTGCAAATATCCAACTGTTTCTATATGCTAGCACTATACTTGGATTTTTATTTTTTATTCTTTTTTAGCAAATCGTATGTCTTAGATTTCTTAATACTGCTATTAATTTTATCATATCATCGCTTATTGCAAATACTCCCTCAAAACCTCAGAACTCTCCTCCATCTTTATTTTTTAGGGAATGGAGATTTATTATGCGAATTCTTTGAATCTATTTTCGCCCAGATTAGTGTAGAGAGTGATGTTCAAAGGTGTGTCTTTGTTTTTCAAGCTGCGCTCTCGAATTGTAAGTTTCTCTTTTTTCTTTGCCATGTGCAATGCAGGAAAAATAACGGCTAGTATCATGTGAGTTTGTACTCACCCAGATCATATAGCTCTTCCAAAAGTCCCTTCGATGGTTCTAAACTCTCCAAATCAATGAAAAGCCTAATATTAGTGCCTAACTCTCCAAATCTGTGAAAAGCCTAGTATAGGTTTTTGTTGTTACAGATATCTACCTAAATTAATAGGCAAATAATTGTATGTTTTACTCGCAAGTGCACAAGATCAAACGATAGTATAGTGCAACAAGTACAAGATCGATCCCACGAGGATTGGTAAATTATGCTTAGAAGTAAATTCCTATTTAATTAAACATATAAAATTCAATTGTCACGATTGAATTTAATGTAAAGAAATAAAATAAAAGTTAAACTAAAACTAAAAAGGATTAGGGTTTTGATATCCACACTAATTAGACTAATTAAGATAACAATATGCCAATGCGCCAATTATACCAGTATATCTAATGTTTGTCAATCTAAGGGCATGGGTGTCTACTCCTTAAGCTATTGATTTTCCTAACCAACGAATTAGGCATGGGTGTCTACTCTAATTCTTTTCTTTCTTAAAGGATTTAGCATGGGTGTCTACTAAATTGTTTTTTACGAAAGCATAAAACTATGAAAATCGACAAACACACGAGGCCTAGAGCATGAGTGTCTACTCCCGGTTCCCCATGTTGATTAACCCAAGAATCCGGCGTGGATATCTTTTGTTACTCTTGTTAAACCCAGGACTCGGTCATCCAAATTGATTTAACTAACTAGTTCATACCACATGCATATATTGATCAGGCACGCACATATGAGGAATACAAGATAACAGGTATTAATCAAGTTAAATACACCAAAATATAATTGTAGCAAAGGCGCCAATAGTGCAATTATAAATAGACATGATTAGGGCTTCAATCTAGCCCTAATTAAAAATATAAACTACATAATGAAAATAAAAGGTGGAAGAGAAAAAAGACCCAAACTCCTATTGATTTGGCCTTTAGTTTCTTTCCAGAGCTTGTGCCTCTTTTCTCCCCCTATTCCTAGAGGCTAAGAGGTCTATTTATAGGCTTTAGAAGTCCTTGTTATACTAGTTAACCTAGGAAATTCGTAGGGTTTTAGTCATGTTACAAGTGGGACTTGGAAAACCCTAAAATGGAAGGAAAGGGAGTCTGGCCGCAGCTTCTAGAATTCTCCAGCACACGGGTGTGATCGATCGCAACCAGTGTGCGCTTGATCGCACTTAGCTACTTTGCGGCTTGTCCTCTCTGGTAGTGCGCTCGATAGCACTGTCAGGGGCTCCAACTTTTCCCAATTTCTCTCTTTGAGCCCAAATCTTTCAGATTTACTTCATTTTCTTCCAAAAGCCTACAAAAGCATGGAAAACACAAAAAAGAACTAAAATAACACAAATTAACAATATTAAGGAATTAACACACATAAGTTTAAGGGCTAAAATATGGATATTTTGGCACTTGACAGTTTTCCAAAAGTCCCCATCTCCTTCTGCAAGCTCTGCCAGAATCTCGAAGTAAATCGAGAGTCTCTATCCGAAACGATTGCTGATAGTATTCTGTGTAGTCGGACTATATGCTAAACAAATAGCCTTGGCAGCTTATCTAATTGGTCCTTAACCTTCATGGGGATGAAATGAGCGCTCTTCGTGAGATAATCGACTACTACCCAAATTGAGTCTTCTCCAGTAGCTGCCTTAGGTAGCCCCAAAATGAAATCTATAGCTATCTTGTCCCACTTCCACTTAGGTATAAGCAATGGCTTGAACGTCCCTTCCGGTCGTTGATGCTCTACCTTCACTTGTTGGTAGGTTGGGCATTGCTCCACATACTTCGCAATGTCCCGCTTCATATTGTTCCACCAATATGTCTCCTTCACATCCTTGTACATCTTGGTACTTCCAAGATGTACAGTAAATAGGGAACGATGAGCCTCGCTCATAACCTCTTTCCTTAGTCCTTCGCCCTCCGGCACACATACTTTCTTGAAATGGGTGAGCAACCCATCATCCTTAAGGCAAAATTCATGCACCCTCCTTTCTTCTAGTAACTGCTTCATCTTTGAGCATTCTAGGTCCTTCAGCTGAACGTCCTTAATTCTCTCAAGCAATTATGACTGAATCACAAGATTAAACAAGAGTGCTGGCACACCTTCATCTACTACCTCTAGCCCCATCCTAGTGAACTTCATGACCAATTGAGACCGGGAAATTCCAAGAGTGGCAAGCTCAACTGTCAACTTTCTACTTAGCTTGTCAACGACTACGTTGGCCATGTTAGGATGATAATTGATCTCTCAATCATAATCCTTGATTGGCTCCAACCACCTCCTCTGCCTCATGTTGAGCTCTTTCTAAGTGAAAAAATACTTCAAGCTCTTGTGGTCTGTGTAGATTTGGAATCTCTCGTCATACAAATAATGCTTCCAAATCTTTAAAGCGAACATGACTGCTGCCAACTCTAGTTCGTGCATGAGGCAGTTCTGCTCATAAATCCTCAGCTGGCAGAAAGTGTAGGCTATAACATTGCCATTCGTTATGAGTACGCACCCCAATCCTTTCTTAGAGGCATCATTGTAGACTATGAAATTCCTAGATCACGTAGGTAAAGTTAACACAAGAACAATTATCAATTGCTTCTTCAGCTCTTGAAAACTCTTCTTGGATTCGTCCATCCAAACGTAGCGGGCATTCTTCTTCGTGAGCGCAGCTAGTGGTCCCAAAAACTTTAAAAAACCTTGATAAAGCATTGATAGTAACTAGCGAGTCCTAAGAAACTTCGGACTTCGAATACGCTGGTTGGTCTACTCCATTCCACTACAGCCTTAACCTTCTCCGGGTTGACTTATACTCCTTCACTAGAAATCACTTGTCCTAGGAAGGACACACTATCTAGCCAAAACTCTCACTTCTCTAGCTTGGCATATGGCTGCTCTTTTCAAAGCCTCTTCAATGCCTTTCGTAAATGCTCCTAGTGCTCCTCCTGCGTCTTTGAGTATATCAAGAAATCGTCGATGAAAACCATCGTGAACTAATCCAAGTAGTCGTGAAAAGACTCTATTAATCGTGTCCATAAAGACAGCTGGTGCGTTAGTCAGTCTAAAAGACATGACTAAAAGCTCGTAGCGTCCATAACGAGTCCTGAAGTCTGTCTTAGGAATGTCTTCTTCCTTCACCCAGACTTGGTGATAGCTTGAGCGCAAATCAATCTTGGAATACACACGTGCTCCTTGCAGCCAATAGCTTGTCAATCCTAGGCAGAGGATACTTGTTCTTAATCATGACCTTATTCAGCTCACAATAGTTGATGCACGTCCTCATTAATCCGTCTTTCTTTTTGGCCCGAAGAGCCAAAATGGTGGGAGGTAAGGATCTCACTTACGATCCAACGAACGTGACTTCTCCTTCGCCTATGGCTTGAGCATAACTTGCTTTTGTGCGCAATCGATGACCGCGAAATGTTTAGCTAACCAATCCATCCTGAGAATAACATCATAACTATTCATAGGGAGAATAACTAAGTTTGCGGGAAGAACCCTTCCACAGATGCTCGCGGGGCATCCACGAACTGCACGCTTATTGATAAGTGCCGAATGTTGCACATTCAAGCCCTTTAACTCGTATATTTTAATTCCTTCGCATTGTTATTTGTTTGATTTTGTTTTGTTTTAATGTTTTTGGGTTCCAAAGGAAAAAATGCAATTAATTCCATTCATTCTAAGGCTTAAGAAACTTCGGGGAGCATTGACAGCAAATTTGGATCGAGCTCAACACTTTTAGATTCGAATGAACCTAAATTCAAGCAATCCCGTTCGAATGGAGCAAGTCCCTATCCAAACAGTGAAACTAGCTATCTATATGAACGTGCGCTCGAGCACACCATCCAAGGGGCTTAAGTGCACACGATGAAAGCCACTGTCCGAATGGTGGAAAGCCACGTCCGAATGGACGTGCGCTCGAGTACACTATCTAGGGGGTTTGAGCGTACGTGGGCTTCCAAAATGAGGAGGAAGCCTAATTCCACCTTGGACAAGGTTTTTTGTCTCCCACTTGGACTAGGATATTGACCTACGATTTTTCTGGGATTTCTATGGCTTCTAGGGCATGTTTGCTCCCTATAAATAGACTTCTAAGCCTTATAGAGTGGTGTGCTTAGTTTTAGATAGAAAATATCTTCTTGAAGGCTTGGAGAGTTAAAGAGAAGATGATCATGGTCGGAAGCCATCCCAGCACCAAGATGAGCAACTAATTCGTAATAGGGCGTTGATGTAGCCTTTTCCAAGTAACAATTGTTTAATTGTAATTTAATTAGAGTTTTTCTATATGCATAATGGTTGTATAACTATGATAATTGACCTTAATGTTTTTATTTAATCATTATGAACTTCTTCTCTTGTCTTAGAAAGCTTTTTATATTGATTGAACTTAATCCCTCATATTTTTTGTGATTATAAGAATGATTGTTATACAATAATTTTAACTAACACATTCAATAGGATTTGATAGGTTATGCCTAGGGAAGATAGATTATACTACACCCTAGTTTAGTGTAATTTAGGTAGACAATTCCTGCCAACCGAAGATGGGTTATGCTTATTTATTGATTGTGTGTAGCCTATTAAGGAATTAGATAATCTATACCTAGGGAAGACGGGTCGTACCGCATCTTAGTGGTTGAGTGGATGGTTCGTGCCAACCGAAGATGGATTATACTTATTTTTTAATGATGGTATTTTCTTGACTACTAGAGTGAGACGAGCCCTATATCATGCATAATATGAATTTTTCTTATTAATTTATGATTGACCATTATTATGCGGTTAGTGGTGAAATCAACCCCCTATTTTATCTCTCATCACTACTCTTGTTTTATTTTATGCATTTACTTTATAAATCCAAAAACAAATCAACCATCTTTTAAATTAAGTTACTTTTAATCTTCCAAAACTTTATAACAATTCCTACACAGACCTTGAGGTTCGATACCCTCAATATAGCTCTATCCTACGAGGATTCGTACTATTGCGAGTGATATATTATTATTGATATTATTTTGCTTTAAAAAAACACATCAATTTTTGGTGCCGTTACCAGGAACTGCTTAATGGTTGCATTATTAAGTTTTAAAGATTAAATTTAGGTTAATTATTTATTGTTTTCCTTTATTTTCTAATTTTATTTTCTTTTTTCGTTTTGTTGTTATTTTGCTCTCAGGTCCGTAGTTGTGCAGGAGCTTTAGCACCCTTGGGCTCAAACCCAGATATCCTGCGCTCAAGCCCAGCATTGGCAGTGTGCTCGAGTACATCCTCAAGTGTGATCGAACGCACTACGTTAACCTAGTAGACCCTAGTAAGTTGCGCTCGAGCGCACCTGAGGGTGCGCTCGAGCGCAGCTACGGCAGCCTGCCAAAATCCAGCAGTTGCAGCTTTGAATTTTTAGCCTCTTTTTGGGCCGTTTGTGAGTTTTTATTTTATTTTATTTTCCTTTTGTTATTTTATTTGGTTTTTGTTAGTTTAGTTCATGTGGGGAGACATTCCAACACCCCATGGAACATGTTTATATGGCTATAGTCTTTATCACCATGTTAGAGATTGTCTTACCACTGGACAATTTTCTAACTATTCTTATGAGCATATGAACACACCGTTCTCCAGACCGAGGAATGACCCATATTCTGATTCCTATAACCCCACATGGAGCAACCATTCTAATCTCTAGTGGCAAGCTCAAGCTCTTGGAAATTATGCTCCACAATTTCATGAGCTGCACCATCAATCATATCCGCAGTTCAATGATCAATCCTATTATTCCCCTCAATATTAATCATCTCCACAACAACAGCATCAGTCCGAGCTACCTTCTCCGAGGATTTCTGACTTTGAAGAAAAGGTGTTAGCTGTTCTCAGCAGACTGGAGGCCAATGATCAACTACTGCACTCTCACCCTAAATTCATTGCCAAGATAGAAGCTCACATCGAACAAATCATCAATACCCTTAATAAAGGAGAGCTTCCAAGCCAGCCGGTGGCCGACCCTAAAGGACACTACATAGTGGACAAGAGTCCTTCCTATCATGAGCAAGCTATCACCACACGGAGGAGTGGAGAAGTGGTCGAAAATCACGTGGAAGAGGGAAGGAGGAGCAAACTGAGGCCACACGGGATCTACATCGGGACAAAGGCAAGGAAGGGAGCACTGAGGCTCCTTCATCATCCACTCCTATTCTTGAGACACCATATGAGCCCCAAGCCCCTATTCTAGGTATTCTAAAATCTTTATTTTTATGGACAAATAACACTCTCTCGATCATTATTGCTTATGACTTACCAAGACGCTAGGAGAGTAGTTTGTTAGGGCTATTAGAAGAGAAAAAAAAAAAAAAAAAGGACCACTGAGGTAGAAAAATTTCCTGAGTATTTTTCTCATTTTATTCCAGTTCATGATTCCCTTTCGGATGAGAAACTATTTGCATTAATACTTAAAGTGATCTGCCTCGATTAGCGAACATTTTGAATTACCTTTTTATAGATTGCATAAAAGTAAGTGGCGATGAGAGAGAGAATAGGTGGTTGATTTCACCACTAACCGCATAACAATAATCAACCATAAATTAATAAGGGAAGTTCATACTATACATGATAGAGCGCTCATCTCATTCAAGTAGTCAAGAAAATACCATCATTAATAAATAAGTATAATATATCTTTGGTTGGCATGGACCGTCCACTTAACCACTAAGATGCGGTACGATCCGTTTTCCCTAGGTATGGATTATCTAATTCCTTAATAGGCTACATACAATCGAGGGATAAGCATAACTCATATTTGGTTGGTACGAATTGTCTACCTAAATTACATTAAACTAGGGTGTAGTGCAATTTGTCTTTCCTAGGCCTATCAAATCCTATTAATCATGTATCAGTTAAAACCGTTATATAATAATCATTCATATAATCAGAGAAAATATGAAGGATTGAGTTCAATCAATATAAAAGACTTTCTAAGACAAGGGAAGAATTTTATAATGATTGAATATAAACATTACAATCAATTCTCACAATTATACAACTATCATGCATATATAAAAACCCAAATTAAAATACAATTAAGCCATTGTTACTTGGAAAGGGCTGCATCAATGCCCTCTTATAGAATTAGCTACTCATCTTGGTGCTGGGATGACCTCCTGCCATGTTCCTCTTCTCTTCAACTCTCTAAGCCTTCAAGAAGATATTTTCTATCTAAAACTAAGCACACCTCTCTTCAAGGCTTAGAAGCCTATTTATAAGATGTAAAACAAACCATAGAAATCTTGAAAATCCCAAAAAATTGTAAGTCAGTCCCCTAGTCCAAGTGAGAGACTGAAATCCTTGTCCAAGGTGGAATTGGGCTTCTGTCGCATTCTAGAAGGTCAAGTGCGCTCGAGCCCAAGGGGAATGTGCTCGAGCCTAGTTGCTAGGGTGCTCGAGCGCAGGTGCGCTCGAGCTCTTCTGTTGTGGGCTCGATCCCAGTGCTACCAGTAGCTTCTTAAAGTGCGTTTTAAGCCCAAAATCAATGATATTTCTTGTATCTTTATTAAACACCTGAAAATATTAAAACATCACAAAATCAAACAAATAACAATGCTAAGGAATTAACATATGTGAGTTAAAGGGCTTGAATGTGCGATATTCAGTGCTGATCATACCCCCAATCTGACATATTGTTAGTCCCTTAACAATACAAAACAAAAAATAAATTGGAAAAAACAAGATAAATCATTCTTTTGTGGGATGTACGATTGCATTTAGCGTATACAGTAAGCCTTTTAAACCCCTAGGCATCTATAGAAGATGAGTGAAGTCTCATGAGGGTTTAATAAGAATGATACCTACAAACATTGTCATCATTATGCTATCCACAATAATGAAGTATCACAAAATAATGATTTTCATTAATTAGCAAGCTTAAAGAAATAAACTCCATCTTCAAAATTTTAGGAAATTCAAAATCAAATTACTAACAAATGGCAGTGGAGATAACATAAGTTCCAATCTGTGTAATAGTGAACTAGCACATAGTTACGAGGCTTCAAAAAATAATTTCGACATGAATGGTTCAATGCTCAAAATTCGTTAGACTCCCAATTGAATGAAATAACCAAGACATAATTTTTATTATTATTATTATTTATTTATCTTGTTTTTACTTTTCTTTTGTTATTTTATTTTATTTTTGTTAAGTTTAGTTCATGTGGGGGAGATATTCCAACACCCCATTAACCATGTTCATATTACTATAGTCTTTATCACTATGTTAGAGATTGTCCTATCACTGGACAATTTTTCATTCTTATTTTTTATACTCATCTCTCATATTAAAACTAATAAAAAATAATATTTAGCTAGAGCACATAAAAATATAAAAAATTTGATGTTTAGTTCATTTTAAAAGCTCACTAAATTTAACAAATTAAATTTTTATCCTCAAATTTAACTTGGAGGAATACATTTGCGAATACTCTTTAGTCTTTATACGTCTTGTATATTTTGTCCAGTTTGTATTTAATTACTGCAATTTCCAATTTTATTAAACAAATCCTTCTGTGACGGAAAAGTAATTCAAATGGCTTTGAGATTGCCTTTGTTGAATTCCAATTTGGCTTTGCCAACACTTCCTTCAATTCGGCCTCTCAGCCGCCACTGACGACGCTTTCTCTCGCCGCACTATGCAACAGCGTTTCCTCCCGTTTTCCAGTTAACCGTTTCGTCATCTTCTTCCATCGGATTCGGTGATGAAAGTCCCTCTCCTCAACCAGTTCTGATTTATATTTTATTGTATATTCTTCCTCCCAGCGAAAATCCAGATCAAAAAGCTTGTTTTTCGTCCAATCATTGCCTCTCTAATCCGGAAAAATAAAAATATCGGATAGGAATAGATGGGGAATTTGTTTGTGAAGAAGCCCAAAATCACCGAGGTGGATCGAGCGATTCTCTCTCTGAAGACCCAGCGACGCAAGCTCGCCCAATATCAGCAACAGGTCCTCTCTGATTTCTTCTTCTTCTTCTTCTTCGTCTTCTTTTATATTGTAGCTCTAAATTTATTGACTTTGTATTAGTTTTAGGGCGTTTTAGTAGTCTGCAATTCGATTTTTGAATGTGAAAATGAGGAAAACGAAAAAATAAGAGGGATATAAGGTTTGGTTGGCGATCAACTCGATTAAATGATTAGAAACCATTTGGAGCAAAATGGAAGAATGATTATTTGCTGACTTGAGCTGAATTTTCTGGTTTCTTAGGAGCGTTAGTGAAAATACGTTTTCTATAACAGCTAGAGTTGATATGTTCATTTTGGTTATGGTTTATTCTGTGATATGAAAACAGAAAATGATAGGTCCCAAGCAGAGAATAAAAACACAACTAATATTTAATATAATATAAAGATAATACACGTTACAAATCTCCACTTATGGCTGGAGTTCTACCACAATACTAACACATAAACAAGATAATACGTTTTGATACCCTATTGGGTCCCAGTCAGAACAAGATAAATAAGATTATACTCCACTTAGGGTGGGAGTTGAACCACAACATAATTAGAACTCTACACCAAATCCTCCTCTCTCAAGATTTAGTCCCTAGCTTAAATACAATAACTAATAACATGATAACTGATAATAACTTCTCCACTAATACCTTACATGGTAGTTTTTCCCCACTAACTTTGAGACCCACGTGGGCCATGATGCCTATCATTTGTCCTCCCAATGAAAGGAACCTTGTCCTCAAGGTTGTGTGCAGTTTGTTGCTTTAGTATGACCATATCCTCTTCGATTGCTTCATCCTGCCCACGGCTAGTTGCGTCAATATTGTGGGTTTCTCTTTCAATAAGAAAAATGTGTTGAGCTCGACATTTGTGGCCTAAAGTATAGCGATTATTACAATGAAAACATAGTCCCTTCTCCTTCCGTCGTTGCATCTCTTCCCATGTGATTTTTTGAACTGTCGGTACATTGGGTGGATATTTATTTGTGGTTTGCAATTCCGACTCATTGGGCCTCCTTTGCCGACACAATTGGTCATCTTTCATGCGAGCCAAACTGATAGTATCTTTGAGCGTCTTGGATTTGAACATTCGAACCCCTTCTGCAATCTCTGGTTGAAGACCTCCAAGGAAGTTGCCTATCAAGTGCTTTTGAGTCCACCCTTGAACTTTATTCCCCAATCTCTCAAACTCCTTTTGATAATCACGTAAGGATCCTACTTGTGTTAATTTCGTCAATGACTCGTCAAAATCTTCATAGTCAGTTGG
The DNA here is from genome assembly GCF_965113065.1 of Corylus avellana. Taxonomy (NCBI): domain Eukaryota; kingdom Viridiplantae; phylum Streptophyta; class Magnoliopsida; order Fagales; family Betulaceae; genus Corylus; species Corylus avellana. The sequence goes on along the minus strand of NC_142500.1, from coordinate 8,071,617 downwards.
CCCAAACCTAGCCCTTAATTCTAGTTCAAATATTTCCCAAGTAACCGGCATAGCTTCCTCTAGATGAGCCTTCTGCAGCCACTGCCACCATTGGTTAGCCTCACCTTCAAGATGGAAAGATGCCAACACCACCTTTTGATCTGGGGGCGTGCCATGATAGTCAAAGAATTGTACCTCCCGATTCAACCATTCGGTGGGATCATCTCCTTGATAACGTGGAAAGTCCATTTTGGCATAACGTGGCACCACCGCTTGTCGCCCAGTTGCCCCTCCTTGATGAAAACCTCTTGAAGGACCACCCTGCTCATATGTGCAGTATGGTTGACGGTTAACTGATCCATGTTGCACTGAAAGAAGAGTTGAGATTTCATTTAAGGCTTCTTTAATTCTTTGCATGCGATCGGCGGAGCTAGTTGCTCTTTCCTCCAAGCGTTGAATGCCTTCCTTAACGTCATATACGTCTGCCTCCAAAGATTCAATCCTCTCACGATTTGTCGCCATACCCATGCGCTCTGAAACACAACTAATATTTAATATAATATAAAGATAATACACGTTACAAATCTTCACTTATCACTGGAGTTCTACCACAATACAAACATATAAACAAGATAATACGTTCTGATACCCTAGTGGGTCCCAGTTAGAACAAGATAAATAAGATAATACTCCACTTAGGGTGGGAGTTGAACCACAATAGAATTAGAACTCTACACCAAATCCTCCTCTCTCAAGATTTAGTCCCTAGTTTAAATACAATAACTAATAACATGATAACTAATAATAACTTCTCTACTAACACCTTACATGGTAGTTTTTCCCCACTAACTTTGAGACCCACGTAGGCCATGATGCCTGCCAGAAAACTAATTATCAAATTTCTGTAATCATGAGAAAATGATGGATTGGTTGGTTTTAATGCTTATTTGAACTGTTTAATTTCGGTAGTTAGAAGCCTTTTACATCAGCGTTTAAGTTGGAATGAAGCAGGATCAACTAGCATAAGGGGTTGAGAGGGATTGATGAGTTTGCTCCATGACCATTGAGATGCTCTATGTTGTGCTGATTATTTAATGTGGAGCATCTGTGATATAGTAGTGCTTGTCCTTGTTGGGAGTTGAGAGTTTCTTCTGCCAACCAATTTTACTTACGGAGGTTTGGAAATAATAGTCGGTCCCTGAAAGTTGCTTGAAATAGAATGAGATGCCAACCAGTTTCACTTGGACGGTTGATATGTTTAAAAGTTGTGGATATTGTCAATCATCATTATTTTCACGGAGATCAACTTGAGAAAGTAGAAGAAAAAGCTGCATATCTTAATGAGGGCAAGATTCAATATGAAAGCCTCTATGATATGGTAGTGGATATCTAAATTTTATATTTTTTCTTATGACTAACTAATCATGATAAATCAATGATCTCTAAAACATTTGCGTTTTCAGAAATTATTGCAATTTAGACCAATCGTTCCAGGAACATTACAATCAAACGTCAAAGCTGAAAAGTGAAAAAAAGGAAAGAAAAAAAAAGAGAAAGAAAAAGCATTAAAGTCTATAGTTAATTAATAGGAAGCATCAGAGTTCAATTCATTTGTGTGAGGAGGAGGAGGAAGGATAGCATTTGCACGTTCTTAATTGATCTTCTCAAATAAAGGTGGTATCTTCTTGATTCCTTGTGGCATGTTGATCATTTTGTGGCACATTCTTGATTCCTTTTGGCATGTCAATTAGGTTGTCATAACGAATGAGAAACTTATCGTGGACTTTTGCTGAAGGATTAGTGTTGTCTTGGATTTTTTGAGTCTCCACATTGTTGGAGATCTATTTGATAGCCTGAATGCTTTCTTCCGAAAGCTTTATTAGCAAGAAGAACAATTTGATTCCCATCATCATTATTCACAAGAACTTTTTTGGAGCTAGTTTTTTTTTTTTTGATAAGTAATGTTGTATGCACTAAAAAGCGCGGAGGGGCGCAACCCAAGTACACAGGACGTATATAAGAGAACGTCTAAGAAGAAGAAGTAAAAAGAACAAGAAAATCGGGAAAGTTAATCACTAATGGAGCTAAATAAGCTGCTGTCCAAGTGAACAGGGAGAAGAAAAAAAAAGACTTAAGCTCCTCCAAAGACCTCTCAAGATCCTCAAAACATCTCGCATTTATTTCCCTCCACAAACACCACAAAAGGCAAAGAGGGACCATCTTCCACACCGTAGCACTCCGAGAACGACCTCCCGTCCATCAACAGGCAAATAGATCCACCACCCTATTAGGCATAACCCAATTTAATCCAAAACGGCTGAAAATAGCATACCATAGTGCCTTGGAGAAAGAGATGATCAACTGTCTCCCCATACGATTTGCACATGCAACATCTATTGATCACGATAAATTGTCTCTTTCTAAGATTGTCCAATGTAAGGACCTTCCCTAGCACCGCTGTCCATACGAAGAAAGCCACTCTTGAAGGAGCCTTTATCCGCCAAATACTCTTCCAAGGGAAAATGAGATTCTCATTACAAGTAAGGGTCTTATAAAAAGAACTCACATCAAACTTCCCTTTGCGCGACGGAACCCTCCAAATCACATCCTACCTATCCCTTTTCATATTATGAGAGTACAACAAAGTATAGAAAGAAGCTAGCACATCCACTTCCCAATCATGTACCAAGTGAATGAAGCTAACATTCCATTGCAGGGAGCCACTCGAATAATCCATGTTAGCGGCGATAGACGCATCCTTCACACTAGCTATATTATATAAACCTGGGAAAGCTACCTTGAGACTTGAACCTCCACACCACACATCATCCCAGAATCTAATATTGGAACCATCCCCTGGATCAAATTTGATATGACTCAAAAATAACCTCCATCCCTTCCTAATATTCTTCCAAAGCCCCACGCCATGCGGCCTTGAAGTGTCGATGGACCACCACTCACCCCAATCAGAACCGAATTTTGAAGAATCATAGATTACCTTCATCTTAGTCATTGACTAGCAATGGGATACTAGATCTTTTGTTGACTTATCTTGTGCGACCTCCTAATATATATATATAAAATGTATGTATATATATGTCCACTTTCTAAACAGAAAATTCTTCTTCAATCTCTTATATTATTCTTACCTTTTTGTTAAAAAAAAAAAAACAAGATTTTTAAAAAAAACAAGATTTTTATAAAAATTGGCTTGCATCTAATATAAAGGATATTTTAGGGAGATTATTGTAATTCTTTTAATTAATTTTGTGCCATTTCAAGCCAAGGCATTGAAATTGGGATGGAGGAAGTAATAACTTTTGAAGTTTTATGTACTATGTCAACTTAGGGAACTATGCATATTTCACATGGCTTTTCTCTAGGGAATACATCTTCATCCTCATGCCACTCTAGATGTCTACTTGGGAAGAATTGAAATTGGGATGGAGGAAGTACTAACTTTTGAAGTTTTATGTACAATGTCAACTTAGGGTACTATGCATATTTCCCATGGCTTTTCTCTAGGGAATAAACCTTCATCCTCATACCACTCTGGATGTCTACTTGGGAAGAAGAATAAGCAATGAACATGAACCTAAAATCCTGACTTTAAGAATTAAAAAGATTGGTATAAGGAGGACCAATCCACCAATATTGATGGTTTATATTCAAAAGTAAAGATATGTATATATGGAGAAGAAATTAGATAACATGTGAAAATTTACTCAAGCACGTCTGCTACAATGGAAAAACCGGGACTAATATTCTTCTTTTTCTTCCTTTTATATTTTATATTATTTTGAAGCATTTTCATCATGATTATTATTTTTTTATTAATCTTAGACCAAGCTAGTCGTAATTAATTTTATTTTATGGTAATCCTTATTTCCCAAAATTCCCTCTTGATTTATCCTTTTTTTTGGTTCAATTTTCTATCATTATTTTTCTCACCTTTTTCATGTTAAAAGTTGGTCAATTAGGCTAAGCAAGCTAGTTGTGACTCAATTTGTCAGCTCAAATATATATATATATATATATATATATATATATACCTATTCTATTTTTTCCCTTATATTCTCAATATATTAGCAAAAGATCTTTTGGACTTGATCAATAGCGGATATTGGATTGGATTGAATAATATTGAAGAGATGCCTAGTGTTCGACTCTTGATACACCCCGCCCCCCCCCCCCCCCCCCCCAAAAAAAAAAAGAAGAAAGAAAGTAAGTGATAATGATGCTAGGTTTTCCCATCGCTTGGTGAATTTGTACTCAAGACATAATTCGGTGGAGTCCTTGGTGGTTAATGGGAATTTGATGGCTGATTCAATAGTAATAAATGAACATATTGTGAACTTTTATAAACAATTGTATTTCGAACAATATATGTGGCAACCAAAGGTGGATGGCTTCCCATTCCTTTCCATTGATGAGGGGAGAGAATTTGAGGAGAGTGAAGTATTGGAGGTGGTGAGAAATTTTAATGGAGATAAGGCGCCAGGACCTGATGGATTTTCTAGAAATGTTGGGAGGTATTAAAAGAGGATATTATGGTGGTGTTCAAGGAGTTCCATTGCCGAGGAAAGTTCGAAGAGTTTTAATGCTACTTTTGTATCTCTTATTCCGAAGAAAGCTGGGGCGGTGGAGATGATGGATTTTTGTCCTATCAGCTTAGTGGGTGGGGTGTACAAAATTATTTCTAAAGTTCTGGCAAATAGGTTGACGTCGGTATTAGGGCAGATTGTCTCAAGTTTTTAGAATGCGTTTATCAAGGGTAGATGAATTTTGGCTTGTGAATCATTACAAATTTATTTTCTTGCACAAATTCTTTAATCCTACACACCTCCCTGCATCACAATGTGGCTTTTTTTTTCTTTATTTATTTTGAAGTTTTGAACAGTTTCTGGAACATTTTTAAAGATCAAAGGTTTGTATGGTTAATTGTTATGTATCTAGTTTCAGAAATGGTAACAAAAAATGGAAGTAGTATTTATATGCTTTGTCATGTGATTAACAGTTCATGTTGCTTCTTTTGTGATCCACTTTATTCAGCTTGATGCTGTCATTGAAGCAGAAAAGCAAGCTGCAAGAGACTTGATTCGTGAAAAGAAAAAGGACAGGGCCTTATTAGCATTGAAGAAGAAAAAGACGCAAGAAGAATTATTGAAGCAAGTTGATACCTGGCTTATTAACGTTGAGCAACAAGTAATTATACCAATATGCAGCTTACTTTTATTCAAATTTTCTCTTTCTTCTTCTCTTTTTCTTCTCAGCAATTTTTCAACACAGGAGTACTCCTACCAATTTGGAGGCCTTTTCAATTTCACCAGAATGGGCTTAAATTTGTTTTTCCAACCTTAAAATGAATTAATGGCTTTTATTCATTGCAGCTATACTTTAAACTTGGTTTTTTGCTTCATATGATTGTGTACTCTAAGAAAACATGTAGATACTCACTTACATTTTAATTCAGTTGGCAGATATTGAACTGGCAAGCAAGCAGAAAGCTGTTTTTGAGAGCTTGAAGGCTGGTACTAATGCGATTCAAGCTATTCAAAGTGAGATCAACCTGGATGATGTTCAAAAACTATTGGATGATACCACTGAAGCCAAAGCTTATCAAGATGTGAGCTTGACTGTCTTTTACTTCCTCTGTTTCTCTTTTACTGCACAGTTGAGACTAGCATATTGCTTAATTTTGAGGTACCTTCTTAAAATTATATATCAAACCAAGTGAGATTCATTTTCGGTAATCTCAAAAGAGCTTCAGGAACTGGTTTAATTTCTTCTGCTACCCAGGTTCTATTAGATGTAACGACTAGTTGTTCTTATTGATGAGGTTTTAAGTCTAATTATTTTTGGAAATTCTGTATCTCTCTCTCCCTCTTTGTTCTATGATAAATTGCTGTGGTAACATCCTATAATATTTGGTGCTTCTGTATAATGTTTACCATTATGTATGTTAATTGCAGAGTTTGAAAAGTGAAATAACCTACAACAAGATATTGTATCATCCTGTGCACATGCTTTCTTTGTTTCTTTTTCTTTTTTTCCTCTTTTAACTAAATTTCCATCATATGTATGGAGACGGACACTGGAGCATCAAACACCTTTTTCTTCTAGTCTTTTTTCTTTTCTTTGTTTTTCTGTATTTTTTTTTAGAAACAGTTATATGATCTAGATCTCACATTTGATTTCCAGTGAAGTATTTTTTATGTTTTAGATAAAATGAAGGGAGGGTGAGATCTCAGATAAGAAGAATGTTGTCTCAAATTGAGTTTGTCGTTGTTATATACAACGACTGTTTCTCATTTCCACCACTCAGATGTGTTCCTTGTTTTTAGTCTTAAATAATATATATATATATATATATATATATATATATATATATGCTAAAAACTACATTTTTATCTCATAATTATCTCATAATGCATATGTGGCAATCTCAACTAACTCTTGGATCAATCATTGTAAAAAAAAAAAAAAAAAAAATCCAAAGGTTGGTTGGGACTCCACGTCATCATTATGAAATATTTGTGGGATAAAAATGTGGCATATAGCATTAGTCATTTGTTTGTGTGTGTATTCTTGTTCTACCAGTGAATCTCATCAATTGTTTGATAAAAAAGAATTAATGATCGAAATGGAGATGATCCTATCTCAGCATCTGTTTGTCAGAAAAAACTGGGCTGTAAATGGAAATCAAATGACATGCCTAAAAACTTATGTATGGATCACCCTCTTTGCATTCCCTTCTAATGTTTGTGGCTTGCAATGCATTCCCTTATTATGGTGTGCGCTTCATTTGTTTAGATCTTTTTACATGATACTCCCATTGCTTCTAGTAAGTAAGCTGATTATTTTTATTTGTTCATAATGTGCTTTTTATAGCACTTGTTTTGTACTCATCTAATTGGGATTTTTATTATGAATAATATCAGCCTTTTCCATTCAGCTGCTTAATTTTTTTAATGTTTACTATAACACTCGATCTTCTTGCTTAACAAAATATAGCAATACTTGATCTTTTTATTTTTTTTTAAAGTTTCTAAGTATATGCTTCCATGTTTATTATGATTTTGAAGGAAATTAATGCAATATTGGGGGAGAAATTATCAGCAGAAGATGAAGAGGAGATTTTAGCAGAATTTGAGAACTTGGAAAGTCAGGTACGCATATTTTTCTGTGTGTAGATCTGGTTCATATCCTGCCTGAATTTTGTTTTATATTTGGATGAACTTTGCAGCATAAATGTGATATATTTTTGTTCCTGTGTATTTGTTTTGCCCATAATTAATTGCTGTATCCAAGTCTTTATTTCTGTTTAGTGGTTATATTTTATACCTAGACAATTCACTTTTTCTCTATTCTTGACCTATCAACCAGGTGTTGTATTTAGGATCATTAGAGCGGTGCATTGTGATGTTGTAGTATTCATTTTTATGAAATATGACTTTCTCAAATGCTAGAAATGGCATTTGGTGTTCTGACGGGGATAACTCGTCGGGTATATAGTGACTGTAGTACAGGTTTAGAAATGTAACAAATATCGTGACATTTAAGTGTTATTCTTTCTTCTTCATATAGAAAGGCATTTGGACACATTTGCCACAAAAAGGTGTACGATGCATTTTATAGAAACACTCACAGGATCAGTTTTTTTAGTTATTATTGTTATTGTTGTTAAGTTTTTATTTCTCAACTCTATAGAAGTATTCAGATTCAAGGGTTACCTTGAATTTATATTTTATTATTTACGTTCGACATATGTTATAGCTCTTTTCTCCAAATGTTTTTTTTTTTTTTTCTTACCAGTCAAAGAAAAATCTAGGATGAATATGAGATTTTATACTTTGTGCAGTTTATCAATTTCCCGTGTTCATCATTGGACCTATGCTTTAGTTATTTCGGTTCTTTGCGAAGAAAAATTCACACTGATTTATAGTTGTTGCAATGATTTCTTTAGCATATCAAATAGAAGATTACATGTTGGAATTATCCGTTTGGACCGGGTGTTGTCAATAACTTAAAATTTTATTGTTTTGTGCTGCTTATTGAATTTAGTTGAACTAGATGTATTCCCATCTATAGCTTGAACTTTCACTTCCAGACTGTTTCTTGTTGATCTTCTCTTTGGACTTTCTATGGTTTCATTTGCATTGTCCCCATTAACCTTAAGCATATTTTATCTGAAAGAGAAAATCACCTTCATTTATTCAGATCACCGTTCAAGATCTGCCTAATACACCTGATGAACTCGATGAGAAATTGGACCTTCCAGATGTACCAACCAAAGCACCAGTTGTACCTGAAGTGGTTTCAGATGATGCTGAAGTTTCCACCAAGAGAAAGGGTCTCTCTCTCTCTCTCTCTCTTTCTCTCTCTCTCCCGAATTTACATTTGCTTGACTGCTAATGCTTTGACAATTTTGAAATGCAGTTATGGAGGAACCATTGCCTGCTTGATTGGGAAGTTGACATTGACATTGACATAAAATGTAGCTGTTTTCTTACTTCAATGGACCATCTCCTAGTGAACAGCATCTATGAATTTGGTACCTCTATTTTTGTTTTTTGTCAGTTTATGGATTCTTGCAATTGTGTACCATCTTTAAATATTCCCATATTGGGCTGTACATTTCTGTATCTTTACAATGTTGTTCATGTACAAAATACTGGTCTCCGGATCATATAAAATTATTTATGTTTCTTGGTTATTTAGATTTGGTATTATGAGCTGCTGTTTATGTTTGTTTTTTAACACAAGAAATGAGGGAAACCGTTGTCAGGACGCTAAGACATGCTGGTGTAATGTACTCCCTGAACCGTTCTCTCATAGCACTCTCGTAAGCTTCTCCTAGATTTTTTTTTTTTGAAAAAAATGTAAAATTAGTCAATGTGGTTTACCTAATTTACAATTAGCTCCTTGTGGGTATTCCAAAAAAACAATTTAGTTCCTACAATCAAATTTCGTCCACTAATTTAATAGATTCCGTTAATGTGACAGAGATTGAAATCGGACAAGTATCACAATTTAATTGGTTCTAACGTTTTACACTATTAGAATCTGACAATATACTAAGTTAGTGAACGGAATTTGAATCTAAGGATTAAATTATTTTTTTGGCACACTTCAGGGAGTTTATTTTGATACCACATGTAGTTAATTATAAATCAAGTAAACAACATGGATTGATTTTGCATTTTTCCTATTAAAAAACTACCAATTTTAATTTGCCAAAAATTACTACCTTCTCATTTGCTCAAACAAATACAAATTGAAATCTTCAAAGAATACACGAGTTTCTTGTCCTAAACTTCTTAATTGTTTATAACTTTTATGGAAGCACGTGACCTAGTTGAAGAGACATTACTTAAAAAAAAAAAAAAGTTTCTAAACAAACGAAAAGAAAAAGAATTTGTATCTCTTCCCTTGCTTAAACAAAAAGCAATTGATTATTTGGAGAATACATAAGTTGACTATCAAAACTTTCTTCTTAATTACACATAGTTTTTATAGAAGCCTCTAAGATAGTTTAAGAGACATTGCTTAAGAAAAAAAAAAAAATGGAAAAATTGTCAAATTGAATTTGCCAAAAGGTAGTATTCTTAAACCATTGATCTATTCACTTGTTAAACAAATATCAATTGAAATCTTCGAAGAATATTCAATTTTACCACCAAAAATTACTTCTCAATTACTTCAAAGCTTTTATGGAAGAATTACAAAAGTCGCTAAATTGAAAAACTATTGATTTTAATTTGCCAAAAATTAGTATTCTTAAAAGACCAATGAATTATACGTCTTCACGTGTTCAAACAAATACCTATTGAAATCTTTGGAGAATATTCAAGTTTACTATTCCAAATTACTTCTTAATTGCTTTTAGATTTTATGAAACTATGTGACCAATTTCAAGAGACATTAGTTAGAAAAATTGTCTCTAAACGAAATAAATAAATAAATAAAATTTTAATTTGTCATAAATTTGTATTTTTAGACCAATGAAGCATACCTCTTCCATTACTTAAATAAAAACTAATTAAAATACTCAGAGAATACACAAGTTTAATAGCAAAACTTTCTTCTTGATTACCTATGGTTTTTATGGAGGCCTCTGAGCTAGGTTAAGAGACATTTTTTAAACAATGTCTCTTCAACTAGTGTAAAATTCCTTCCTCACTTCCTTAAAATTTTTCTTTTCTATGTGTTACTTGACATTGGTTAAGAATCATAAATTAATTACATAAATAATCTTGAGCAACCTTTTGTCTTTAGCCAAAACGTACATATATATCACTTGAACCAACAATTGCTTAAACTGAAATATTATATATTTCAAAAGCCATAACCCTTAAACAACATTTACCATTAAGAAGATTTGTAAGAAGGTTTGTAGGAACAATTTTTTTTTTTTTTCTTTAAAGAAAATGTCAAAATCCAAACTATAATAACAATTTTCAAATGGTATCAAGCCACACAATTGTGATAATGCGACATGGTCTAATCCCTATATATTGTTTCTTTTCTCTATTCAACTTCCAGAGAATAACTTTTAAAGTGGTATTAGGAAACCGATGGCCATGAAATCTCTGCGAAAAACTACGTTTTTTGCGATGGAGTTGATGATCCTTACAATATTTCAAGCTCAGGCCAATACCCTTACCACTCTCTCTCTTTTTCCTGATTCACCAGATGGCAATCATCACAGACCTCATTGCGTTAAAAGAGCATCTAAACAATGTATGCATTTAACAAGACCCCTTGTAGTGGCGATGTGTGCTATTTATCATTTTGTCGGTTGGTATTAACAATCCTACCGAATTTGCTCAACCTGAGAAAGAATATACAGCCAAAGCTCGTCAGGTTGAAATAGAATGTAAAAGGCGTTGCTTCCAAGATCCGAAATTTGTTGGGTCCCGTCAAGTACGTTGTTTCGTAGAATGTATTGACGAGCACTTTTGAGATGAATCTTGGCCTTCATGGTTACGAATGCGCACACCCATAAGCAAGATATCTTATGTGATACATGCTTATTCAATTTTCTTGGTTGCAAAGTTATATGGATGTTTCTTCGAATAAGCATGCATGTGCAAGTTGTTTTTTTTTTTTTTTTTTTTGTTTCTTTTAATAGGCACGTGTGGTGCAAGAATAAATTACCTAGTGTCAAATGAGGGCTTGTTAACCTAGTATGTAAAAGCCATAAGCGTTAAGAATAACAAATAGAGAGCAAATTTTGCAAATTTGACTTTTCTTGTGTTGAGACTCCACCGAGAATTCTTTTTTGGGTTATGCGACTCAACCTATTTTCTTCTTCTTTTCTTCCCAAAAATGCTTTTCTCTGTTCTATTTTTCTCTGTTTGTTGCATGAAACTTGCGGGTTTTTGTGTGCTATAGTGCTACGTTGTTTTTCTTTTGCAAACATCTGAGAACATTTTTTAATGGGCTTTGTCATGAATACATTTGTATTTTTATATATTTCCAAGGTACCAATGGAGGGTTCACTATTAGTTATTTATTTTCTCCACAACAATAATGACTTTTTCCCTTTTGATCTAATTTATACACTATTGTTGCCTTATTGTTTGAGTTTGAGATAATGGTTCTAAGATAAGACGACATTTAAGATTGGTGAGTGGGATCTTGAACTTGGTGACTAGTGTGTACAACAACCACTATCTTAGGTCCGTTTTGGTTTAAGATTTCAAAAGGTGCGATTTGAAAATGCAATTTTTTAAAATACAGTGAAGCGCTTGGTAAAATTGCAATTTCCCTTTAAAAGCGCAGTTTAGCCTTTTAAATCGAGTTCTTATTAAAAAAGCATCCCTTATTTTCGATTTGAAATCACATTTTTTTAAAAACACAGTCTCAAACAATACATTTTCTTTGATTTGGTTTAACATGGTACTTTATGTCTATAAATCGTAATGTCAAACAAACTTAGTTCAGGTTAATTGTTAGGCAAGCCCAAGTTGATGGCCCTAGAATGTCTAGGTCCTTAAGTGAAGCCTATGTCAACTTAATTAAATGGAACACAAAACGTATTAAGCATAAACAAATATTTTTATTTTAAAAGATTATTTTGATAAGAGTAATGCTAGAAGTTACTCTTGCATCCCTCTTGTATCACTCAAAAAATGATGTGGCTTTTAAAATCACCATTTGATCAAAATTCAATAGTAATCAATCATAAGGCGGAAGACCAATGATGATTTTACAAGCCACATCACCCAAGAGTGACTTCTAGCATTACTCTTTGAATAATATGCATAATTTAATGGTTTATGTGCTACGGTCTTATAAAAAGGGTATGAGTTCACATTCTCATAAAAGCAAAACCTTATTTTTAACATTATTTCACTAAGTGAAAATTTTATTACATTAACCCTAACGTTAAATCAAAATTTTTGTGGCATGAGCTGATAAGAACCCACTGTTGATGAATAGAACTACAAATGATTTATTATAGAAAATAGACTCCTTTCGGGTAGGAGAGACCACAATGAATCCAATTAGGGTTGGAAGCAAACCCCAAGAGACAATTGTCAATTTACGATACTCCCTAGCTAATTGACTTGCCTTCTTATACTGCAGTATTAAAGACTAAGATAACTACATAATGAAATATGAAACTGACTACGTAGTTATCTCCTATAAGATAACTACTAAGATAAGTTAACAACAAAGATGGCTATTCCTTGTTATCTCAAGATAACTGCTAAGATAAGATAACAAGAGTTATCCTACGTAGACTCCTATCATTCGCCCCCCCTCAAAGAGGTACCTTGTCTGCAAGGTTGATCCAAAAGAGAGATTAATGGTCTCTCATTGTTGCCCAACTTCTCCTTATTGGCATCATGGTCTTTCAATTCTGATTCCGGTATGTATGCTTCAATAAAAAATGCCTGAGGGACTTGACGTCTATGGCCTAGAGCAAATCTTTTATTACAATTAAAACAAAGACCCTTCTCCCTTCGTTTTTGCATCTCTTCCCAGGAAAGTCTCTTGGCTGGACCTAATGGTGTTACACGTGAATTAGTGGGCATAGTAGACTTGTGCGGTGTTTCCTCTGGCTCGGAGACATTGAACTGTCTTGGATTTTCAGGCGGCTGATTTCTTTTTTTTGTTTGTTGACCGTTTCATCTCTCATACGGGCTAATTCAATTGCATCTCGAAGAGTGCACAATTTGAACATCCTCACTTCCGCCCTAATCTCTTCCTTCACTCCTCTAAGAAAGGTTCCCACAAGTGCCTTTTGAGGCCATCCACTGACACGATTTGCAAGTCGTTCAAACTCACATTGATATTCTCTCAACGTGTTGTGTTGCTAGATTCTTGATAGTGCTTCATCATAATGTTCTATTTTGGTAGGTCCGAAACGAACAATTAGCTCCTTCTCAAATACCTCCCAAGTGATTGCACGGTTCTCCTCCCTATACACCTTTTTCATCCATTGCCACTTGGCCACACCTTCGAAGTGAAAAGTAGCCAATGTCACCTTCCTCTCATCTGGGGTACGTTGATAGTCAAAGTATTGCACTACCCGATCAAGCCACACCGTGGGATCATCACTCGAATAATGAGGAAAATCAAGCTTAGCAGGTTGATAAGAGCTAAAATAGTCATATCTTAGCCCCTTAATTTACATATCTTAGGCTCTTAGTTTTGTTATTATTTGATGTTTTGTTTCCTTTTTGTGTTTTATGACTTTTTATAGGTTTTTGAAGAAAAGGAAGCAATTCTGGAAATTTTGGACTTAAAGGGTATTTTTGAAAAAATTTGGAGCTTTGGGATCGAGCACAAGCCACTTGGATCAAGTGCATCTGTGCTCAATTACACAAGACCTGATGCGCTCGAGCACCAGACGAAGGATCGCGTGCACAAGCAGCTGCGCCCACGTGCACAAGAATTAGGCTCAAGCGCACATGCTCTCGAGTGCAACATCAGTGGGATTGATCGCAGAAGTGCGATCGAGGGCACTCATGCTCTAGAGAAAAAGCAAATGCGGCCAAGACTCCTTTTTCACCCCAAATTAGGTTTTCCTAATCCTAATTGGACTAGGAAGTTAGACCTCTAATTTTATTAGGTTTACTAGGGCTTCTATGTTTTCCTAAGCCTATAAATAGACCTCTAAGCCTCTAGGAAAAAGTGTGGAGAAGCAGGCAAAAGCTCTGGAAAGGAACTGAAGGCTAGATCAAGAGGTGTTTGGGTTTTTCTTCTCTTCCACCTTTTATTTTGTTATGTAGTTTATATTTTAATTAGGGCTAGATTGAAGCCCTAATCATGTCTTTTTAGGATTTCAATTACGCTTTTGTTTCAAATGTATTTTGGTATTTTAATTGATTAATTTCTGGTTTATTGAATTCCTCATATGCATATGGCATGGATATGTTAATTAAGTCAATTTAGACGACCAAGTCTTAGGCTTAATAAAGTGACAAAAGAACCTCATCACGGGTTCTTGGCTTAATCAACACAGGGAACTAGGAGTGGATACCATGCCTTAGGCTTCATGTATTTGTCAATTTCTATAGATTTATGCTTCCCTAAAGAACAACTTAGTAGATACCATGTTAAATCCTTTGGGGAAGAAAAGAATTAAAGTAGATAACATACTTAGTTCGTTGCTTAGGGAAATCAATAACTTAAAGAGTAGATACCATGCCCTTAGGCCGTATGATTGGAATATTGGTGTATTGTTATCTTAATTAGTCTGATTAGTGGTGGATATCAAAACCCTAATCATTTTTAGTCTTAATTTATCTTTTAATTTATTCCTTTATTTCAATTCTATTCGTGACAATCTGTTATTAAATAGGAAATCAATTCTAAACATGATTTACCAATTCTTGTGGGAATGATCTCCTATTTTTTTGCTATACTATTGTTTTAATCTTGTGCACTTGCGAGTAAAACGTACCGAGTATTCGCCTATTAATTTAGGTGGGTATTTGGCACAACAAGTTTTTGGCGCCGTTGCTGGGGATTGTATTAAATTATGTCTAGATATTTTTTCCTTTAGTTTAATTTGGTTTCCTTTAATCCTGTTTATTTTATTTCCTTTGTTTTTGTTTGTTTGTATTTCATTTTATTTTTCTTGTTTTTGTGTGAGTCGTTTTTGTTTTTGTCCGCAACTCTAATATTTTATGCGGTAGTGCGATAGATCGTAGGTGGTCTGCGATCGAGTGCATCACTACCACACAGTAGTACTAATGCTGCTGTGAGTCCTTCATGAGTCAGTGCTGCGACAGTGCGCTTGAGTGCCCATTCCAGGGAGATCGAGCGCAGTTGTGCAACTGAGCGCATAGTCAGACAGCAGTACTGAAGCTACTGATTTCAATTTTGTTTTTATTTTTGTTTTTGTTTTCTCTTTTATTTTATTTTTATTTTGCCTTTTATTTTATGTTTCTGTTTTTAAATTATGTTAGTTTTTATTTTTATTTATTTATTATTATTATTTTTTTAATTTTTCTCTGTTTTCTGTTTGCAACTATGAGCTATCATGCGGCAGTGCGATCGAGCGCAAGTCCTTAGTGATCGAGCGCACCATTGCCAAACAGCAGTTGCTGTATTTGTATTCTGTGGTAGTGCGACAGAGCACCCAACCAGAGGAATCGAGCGTATCAATGCGATCGATTGCATGTCCCCTACGATCGAGCTCACCTCCATCCAACAGTACTAAAGCTGCTATAAATTCTGAATCTGATTGGTTTCTTTTCCATGTAGGGTCGTCAATCTTAGAATTCAGTCATCATTCCATACGATGCCTACTCTATGCACTTGAGTCCTCCATTAGGCCAGGGTACATGATCTCCTTCCAGGTTTTATTATCTCCATTATTGTTCAATTTCTATTCTTTGATTATATTTTTACAACAATGTGTTGCACTGGACTGGAATTTGGTTTGAGTATTTATTTGTTTTAGGGACAAGTGTTCTTGCAAGTTTGGGGGTATGCTATAAGCCATACCTATTCCAACTAGCATCTCACAGAGAATAGTAGCACTGAAGCTACTATCAACTGTCTGGCTGAAGACGGTAAACTTAGCACTCTTGGGAGGCACCCCATTCCATGACAAGTGTTCATACATTCAAGTTTTGGGGTATGCTACGAGCCATACCTTTGTCCAACCAGTTTTCTTATATCCCGGGTAAGATCTTTCCATGTTTTTCTACACATTGAGGACAATGTGTAATTCAAGTTTGGGGGTATGGGGAACACACACACACTTTGTCTAAAATTTTTCTACTTTATCTAAATTTTTTCTATTTTTTTAGAAAATTGAAAAAAATCCATGTTCAAGTTATTCCTGAGATTTTTGTTGATCTAGAAACTGTGATTTGAATTTCATTGTTGAGTTTAAAATTTTGAACATATGATCTGATGATAGAGTTTCTAAGTCTAGTTACTTACCTTTGGCAGTTGAGAATTCACTTGTTTTGATTTTAATTGCCACAAGCACATTAGCACTTAATTTGTGGGGTATGACATGTTAATCTGATTGTGTATGTTTCAATGTCTTGGGTGAAGTTGGGTGACTTATTGGATGGATACTTGGGCATATATATATAAAAAGAGAAAAAGAGTAAAGAAAAAAAAAAAATTGATCATTGTGAGATTTTTGCTAAGTAACTGGACCTCTTGCCTCATTAAGCAATGAGTGTTCACGTCAAAAGGTAAAAATTTTAATATAGTTAATATCATTGCTAGTTTGGTTTCGTAACCTTTTTGACTCGAGTTAGTAAGTCCTTAGGGGTGTGGCTTTACACCTAATACCCTAAAGCCATCTGGTTTGGGAGTCATTGGCTTAACACTTGTTACATGGGTCAATTAGAAAGCTTAAGGGAACTAAGCATTGTAGAGCCTGAAAAGAAAAGAAAAGAAGAGAAAGTTATGCCTTGGTTATTCATTCCAATGGGAGTCCCAGTGAACTTTGAGGTGTTGAGTCATTGCACATTGGAAATAATTTGGAAGCCTCATAGTTATATGTTAGTTCACTTTACACTAATTTGAACTTGTGATGCCTTGTCTTTTGTAAGTGATTAGACTTTAGAATTCCAATTCATTGTGAAGATGAGGTTTATCTTTTTAAGCTTGGTAATGAATGAACATTAGTGTTTTAAGTGATACTTCAACCTTTGGGATAACATAAATTTTGCACAATGTTTGTGGGTAACATTTCTGTTAAACCCTCACGAGACTTCACTTGTCCTACAAGGGATGCCTGGGGGTTTAAAAGGCTCGTTGCATACGCTAAATGCAATAGTACATCCCATGAAAGAAGGATTTATCTTTTCGTTTTTACGTTTTGTTTTTATTTTCAGTTTTGTATTGCTAAGTGACTAGCAATATATAAGTTTGGGGGTGTGATAAGAGCTAAAATATTCATATTTTAGCCCCTTAATTTACATATGTTAGGCTCTTAGTTTTGTTATTATTTGATGTTTTGTTTCCTTTTTGTGTTTTATGTCTTTTTATAGGTTTTTGAAGAAAAGGAAGTAATTTTGGAAATTTTGGACTTAAAAGGGTATTTTTAGAAAAATCTGGAGCTTTGGGATCGAGCACAAGCTACCAGGATCAAGCGCGTCTGCGCTCGATCGCACAAGACATAAGATCGAGCGCATCAGAGCTCGAGCACCAGACCAAGGATTGCGCACACAAGTAGCTACACCCGCGCGCACAAGAATCAGGCTCAAGCGCACATGCGCTCGAGCGCAACATCAGTGGGATCGATCGCAAAAGTGCGATCAAGCTAAACCCCTTAGGATTGAGCGCACTCGTGCTCTAGAGAAAAATAATATGCGGCAAAGACTCCTTTTTCACCCCAAATTAGGTTTTCCTAATCCTAATTGGACTAGGAAGTTAGACATTCGATTTTACTAGGTTTACTTGGGCTTTTATGTTTTCCTAAGCCTATAAATTGACCTCTATGCCTCTAGGAAAAAGTGTGGACAAACAGGCATAAGCTCTGAAAAGGAACTGAAGGCTAGATCAAGAGGAGTTTGGGTTTTTCTTCTCTTCCACCTTTTATTTTGTTATGTAGTTTATATTCTAATTAGGGCTAGATTGATGCCCTAATCATGTCTTTTTAGGATTTCAATTACACTTTTGTTTCAAACATATTTTGGTATTTTAATTGATTAATTTTTGGTTTATTGAATTCCTCATATGCATATGGTATGGATTTGTTGATTAAGTCAATTTAGATGACCGAGTCTTGGGCTTAATAAAGTGACAAAAGAGCCTCCTCACGGGTTCTTAGTTTAATCAACACGGGGAACTAGGAGTAGATACCATATCCTACGCTTCATGTGTTTGTCGATTTCCATAGATTTATGCTTCCCTAAAGAACAACTTAGTAGATACCATGCTAAATCCTTTGGGGGAAAAAAAAAATTAGACTAGATACCATGCCCTTAGGTTGACAAGAATTAAATATACCGTATGATTGGAATATTGACATATTGTTCTCTTAATTAGTCTGATTAGTGGTGGAAATCAAAACCCTAATCCTTTTTAGTCTTAATTTATCTTTTAATTTATTCCTTTATTTCAATTCTATTCGTGACAATTTGTTATTAAATAGGAAATCAATTCTAAACATTATTTACCAATCCTCATGAGAACGATCTCGTATTTGCCTACTATACTATCGCTTTGATCTTGTGCACTTGCGAGTAAAATGTACCGAGTATTCGCCTATTAATTTAGGTGTGTATTTGACACAACACCGGCCGAAGGCCGTACATCATATTATTCTCCCCTCCCTTTGTCTTAGAATCATCCTGTTCCTTCTCCTTGAATTCCTTTTTGGCTGAAGACTCTCCCTTCTCAAAAGAATGTAGAAGTACGGTCTTAAGCTCATTGAATTGAGTTGAAGACTCACCACGCATCTCCTGCATCTCCTTTTTCAATTCGTCCATATTGAGTTCCAATTTTTCAATGCGGTCTTTGTTGGTTGGCATGCTTTGCTCTGATACCAAATGTTACAAACCTTGGGTAGAACTCACCCTTGAAAACCAGCTTACAAGGGAAAGGTGCCCAAAAACTTATATACACATAGTTAAGATTAGACTTAAGCCATGTGGGACACTAGGATCGTAACATACCACCACGTTTTCGTGGCTGACGTCCACGATGGCGCACTCTATTGACACTGAACCGATGGTAGCCCTTTCTCTTTTGGTGGCTCCACTTGCCTATTAGTATTTTGATCTAGCCCACTATTTTCTATAATAAATCATTCGTAGTTCTATTCATCAGGAGTGGGTTCTTATGAACTTGGTATCAAAGCTAGCCACCATGTCGAGGGGTTTGAGTCACAAAGGGGGTGACCTATGGGCTAGATTAGAATACTGATAGGTGAGTGGAGCCGCCAAAAGGGAAAGGGCAACCATCAGGTCAGTGTTAATAGAGTGGGCCATTGTGGACGTCGGCCACGGAAACACGGTGGTATGTTACGATCCTAGTGTCCAACATGGCTTAAGTCTAATCTTAACTATGTGTGTATAAGTTCTTGGGCACCCTTCCCTTGTAAGCCAGTTTTCAAGGGTGAGTTCTACCCAAGGTTTGTAACATGAACACTCACATATCTATGTATGTATATGATGTGGTTTATTGAGTTTCCAATATATTTTTTTTCTCAGAGACCATTAAGAAAGAATTTTAAATTGAAATCAAATTTTGAACTCTTGATAACGAATAATATGCATTTATTTGCTCATTAAAACTCTTATGATCATATGCATAAAATAATAGGGTTAAGACTATTTTCACAAAATCCTAGCAATTAGAAGGAAAAAAAAGAAAAAAAAGAAAAAGCTAACTTAATAGCAAAAAAAAAAAAAAAAAAAAAAAAATCTAGACTCATCTATTTCATGATTATTTCTTTAATGATTGCATGTGTTTAATATGATGTTCTCATGTTTACTATGAAATATATTTAATGTTTGAGATTTTTTTTTTTTTTTTTTTTTTTTTTTTTTTTTTTTAAAATCATGAAAACTTTCTATATTTCACTCAAACTATATAGGTTCATAAATGCTAATTTTATATATTGGTTTTGTTTGGACACTAATTTCTGCCCACCACCCCCATGAAATCCTTTTCTATTTTATTTTCCACCACCCATGGAAAGTTTGAAACATGTGAATGATTTGGTCAGCAAGTCTCAAGATGGGCATTCTGAGTTTATTGGCTTTTACTTTGGTGCGGGTTGCTTTATAGATCTTTCTTATTCCTCTATTTTTTTCTCAATTACCTATGACTTTTATTGAAGCCTTTGAGCTATCTTAAGAGACATTTCTTTTGTCCTTGCTAGGGTTTCTCTGAGACACTCTTAGAGAAAAACTAGGCTAGAGGGTTTAGTCTTCTACCAGCTATGAACGTGAAGGAAGGGGGAAGGTTGTTGATGATGGGGGACGATCTGGGGACTTTGTGTGGAAGGATCTCTCTCATAGGGGGTGAAAAAATTGGAATTACAATAATTGAAGGTGAGATAGAAGATGGTAGGGTGACAGGAGAACGATGCCTAATTGGTAGAATTGGAGATAAGAAGAAAGTTAATAAAGAAGCTTTCAGGACTGTACTATCCCGAATATGGAGAACGGTGGGCTATGTGGTGTTCAAAGAAGTCTAGGATAATGTATGGTTATTCGAATTTACGGAGTTCGAGGACAAAAAGAGGGTTCTTGAACGTAGACCATGGTCCTTTGATCATCAAATCCTGGTGTTGAATGACTTTGATGGGAGCGTCCCACTGGCTCAGGCGGAGTTTACTCATTCTCCATTCTGGATTCAAGTGCATGATATGCCTTTGATCTGTATGAACAAAGGGGTGGGTACCAGAATAGGAGAATCTCTTGGAGACCTTGAAGATATCGATGTGGCGGGAGATGGTATAGGGTGGGGAAGGTGCTTGCGTCTTCGGGTAAACATTCACAAACCGCTTGAGAGTGGCAGAGCATTAAATTTGGGGAGGAAAACATATTGGGTGACTTTCAAATATGAAAAGCTCCTTTTGTTTTGCTATAATTGTGGAAGAATTCTGCATGGAGGATGTGGGTGTGACAAACGGTCATCTCAACGACGGCATGAGGAGGATGGAGTGAAACCCAGGGGAGTGTCGCTACAGGTTGAGGATCTTAGACGGAAATTCAGTGGAGGAGTAGGTGGAAGGGATTCTCTAGATGGCAGCTGGGACTGTGACGGTGGGGCAAGACAGAAGGGAGGATTCCAAAAGGAAAGGTCCGAAAATCAGGGGTAGTCAACATAGCAATAATCGGGAAAAGGGAGTGCTTTGATGAGGAGGTTTCTTTCCATTCTGAGGTTAGAAGAATCCAAGCTAATAAGGCGCGTCCAGATTTTATGGAACATAATGGGGAGAGTCATAATGAATTTAATGAAGGGCCATATGGCGTCATGACAGACTATGAGGTGCGACCAGGTGTACTAAGCAAGGAGAGGGGCAGTAACGTTTCAAAGGGGCTTATCACCGAAGGGGAATGCAGCCAATCTTCTGCATCCATGCAATTCTGCAGCCAGCCCCATCCAACCATGCAGGAGACCTTGAATGCAAAGAGAACAACAATGCAGGTGGGGCCTGTTAAGGAAAATCAAATGGAAGCTATGGAGGAACAAGGGTATTTGCTGCAAGAGGAGACATCCAATCCCTTGATTGTGAGTTTGGGTAATAGTAAACTAGATGGGAGGCGAGAAGGGAAACATTTGCGGAAGTGAAAATGGCAGGCCCGAGAGAAGGGGGTCAAACGAGCCACTCCATCAAAGGTGTCAGGAAGTACTCAAAAAAGAAAATTACTCAAAGAGGAGGAAGGAAAGGAAGGAGCAGACAAGCGGAGGAAGAATGAGAAGGGTATGGGGTAGCTTGAAGTGGACGGAAATTTATTGGCGGAGGCTTGGGAACCCCGGGACAGTTCGAAACCATAGCCAGTTGGTTAAGGAGAAGAAGCCCAGCTTTTTGTTTCTTATGGAGACAATTAGCAACCGAAAACATATGGAATGGATTAGAGGGAAATTGGGGTTTACAAGTTTGTTTGTTGTTGATCCTAGGGGAAGGAGTGGTGGTCTCGCATTATTATGGAAGAATGTCAATGAGTTGGAGATTTAGAATTACTCACAAAGGCATATCAATGCCATTGTGACATTAGAGGAGGATAGTGGCCCTTGGAAGCTGACTAGGTTCTATGGCAATCCGGAGAGTGAAAAACGAAGTGAGTCTTGGGAACTCTTGAATCATCTTAAAATTTTTTCCCCGATCTCATGGATTTGTGTAGGTGACTTTAATGAAATAACACATCAAGAAGAGAAATTCGGGGGGAACAGATAAAGGGAGGGACAAATGGAGGTTTTCAGATCCACAATTGAGGATTGTTGTTTGGGGGATCTAGGTTCTCAAGACCCAAGTTCACTTGGACAAATAAGAGGTGTGATGACAATTTCACCCAAAAAAGTCTTGACAGAGCTATGGCTAACAATGGATGGTGTGGGATGCATAGAGGGGCAAAAGTTGAGGTGATAGTTGTGAGAACGTCTGACCATAACCCTTTACTCGTCAGATTTGAGAATAAAATGAAGTGTGGGGATGGAGGGAGGCGGGGTTTCAAATTCGAAGCTAGATGGTAGCTTGACCCAGAATGTAGTAAGATTATTGAGGAGGTGTGGAAAGGTTATGGATATCAAGATGGGGCGATGAAGACAGTCCAAAGGAATCTGGAGCAATGTCAAATCCGTCTTCAAGGGTGGAATAGAAGAAAATATGGTAATGTGGAGAAGAAGATCAAGGAGATGACAAAGCAGTTAATTGAACTTCAGAAGAGGGAAGGGAATGTCAACCAAGTAGCCATCAAACAATTGCAGCTAGACATCAAAATTCTTATGGAACTTGAAGACATCAAATGGAAACAAAGAGTGAAACAAAATTGGTATCAATATGGAGATAGAAATACACCTTTCTTCCATGCTTGGACGAACAACCGGAGGAGGATAACCAAATGAAACGGGTGAAAGATGAGGCAGGGATTGAATGGTCAAAAACTGAAGATATTATTAGCCTAGCCTTTATCCAATTCTATCAGAAGTTGTTCTCTACATGAGGCACAGTGGGAGTGGATGAGTGCTTGGATGGTTTGGAGACACGAGTCATGACTGAGATGAATGAGTGGTTGCTGAGACCATTTGTGGCTGAAGATGTCGAAAGAGCTCTTTCTCAAATGCATCCCCTAAAATCTTTGGGGCCTGATGGTTTTGCAGCTGGGTTCTACCAAAAGGAGTGGGTCACGGTCCGAAAGGAGGTATGTACTGCAATTCTAGACTTTTTCAATGAAGGTATTTTTGATGCTATTATTAATTCTACCAATATTCTTCTCATTCCAAAGATAAAAAACCCCTCTCGTATTACTAAATTTCGGCCCATTAGCTTATGTAATGTTACTTATAAGCTTATTGCAAAGTGCTTGCTAATAGAATGAAAAAGGTGCTGGCGGATGTTATTTCTCCCAACCAAAGTGCCTTCATCCCATGGAGATTGATCACGGATAATGTTCTTATAGCTTTTGAGGCCTTATATAGTATGGATACTTGGATGAAAGGGAGGGAAGGGTATATGGCGCTTAAATTAGATATGAGCAAAGCTTATGATAGGGTGGAATAGAACTTCTTGGAGAGTGTTATGAAGAAGATTAGTTTTGCAGACCGATGGATCCAAATGTTAATGACTTGTGTGTGCAATGTATCATATGCGGTTCTTATTAATGGAGCTCCCTATGGAAAGATTATTCCAACCTGAGGGTTGCGGCAAGGAGACCCATTATCGCCATATATCTTTATTCGTTGTGCGGAAGGCCTAAGTACAATTCTCAATAAGTTTTGCTTCTAGTTTTTCTCTTGTTCTTGAAAAAACTTTTTGAGTCCACACTCACAGTCATTGTTGTGAGCTTTAAAATGATACTCGCAAGTGCATGAGTCGTGTGCAATATAGATTATGCAAGTACAAGGTCGATCCACTAGAAATTGTGTCGTGAAATTCAATTTCTATCTAAATTAATCCTATTTTAACCTAGTTTTGAATTTGATGTGATTTTTTTTGCGCAAAAAGATAAACTAAATTAAATTGATTAAAACCAAATGATAAAAGCACTAAGGTTTTCAGAATTTACCTTACCAAATTAAAGCATACATTCTCATGTTTTTGTTCATACATCTGACAAGCAATTAAACCCTATGCATGTTCTATTGTTTTTATAAAATTAATCTATTGAAACATTCAATGAATCCATCCTAATTACAAATCACAACGAATATCCAGCTGAGACCAAAACATCCAATGTATCCGTTTGAATTACAAAAAACAATGGATATCAAATTTCAATAAAAAGATTCAATGTATCCGTTAGTAACACATTGAATATCCAACATTTAATCAAACAAATAATTAAACAATCAATTAAAAGGGTTTAATCTAATAACTGAATTGAAATAGAATATCATATATATATAAATGTCGGAATTGTACGAACATACATGAGAAATATCAAACTAATTAATGGTGAGGCTTCATCTTTAACCTTAGTTGAAGATTCTAGCCTCTCATAACTACAAAAAGCATAAAAATACTAATTAAATTCATGGAAACAAAGAAACTTACAAAGAGAAATCGTTTTAGCACTACAAAATGCCAACAAGACGAAAAATACACTGAACGGCGCCTAATTGGTTGTGATTAAAACGAAAACATGGGTATTTAATCTAAAAAGCTAGGGTTTCAGCGCTGCTAGGTCAGCCTGAGTGTGCTCGATCACACTCTAGTTGCACTAGAGCGTACTCGAGTGTGCTTCAAGTTTTCTGTGTGTTTGGGCTTAGGCGAGGGTGCACTCGAGCGTGTCCCTGCTGTGCTCGAGCGCAGGTGCGCTCGAGCGTGGTACTGTGTGCTCGATCCCAACTTTCAGAAATGCATTTTTTTTCTAATTCTTTGGATCTTTCACAATAATACCCCATTTTTCCCATCAGCAACCTGCAAAACAGTAAAACACTAACACTAACCAAAACATCAGAAAATAATAAAGCTACAGGCTTAGTAAATGCAAATTAATGGGCCCAAATATGCAATATTTGGCACTCATCAGTCATCTTTAGTCATCAAAGAGAAGATCATTTGGAGAAATTTTCACCCCAATTGATGGAAGATCTTGATATTCTTCATCTACAATCAAGTGTTCAAGAAATCTTCGTGAATATGATGAAGAACATAAAGATGTTCTTAAAGTTCAAGAAGACACGAAGAATGCAAAGAAGGCGAGATGAGTATGGATGAATACTTGAAGTTTACAAGCATGTTGGAACTTCAATTACTTAGTCCAACACCAAAATTAAAAAGAATCAATGGATACTTCTATTACTTCATGCCTAGGAGATGCCGAATCTACATGTAAGTAATTATAACTTATATGTTTGCTTTAGATCTAAACAAGTTTATTTTGATGATAAAAGGTCTTGGGGGATCGTGTTTATTTCGCTGCGTAAAATGAAATTTTTTTAAGTTTACTTTAACAAACATACGCATCAATCCTAACAGTAGGGAGGTGACCTGGTAGGCCAGCTGCACTCCCATCATCGTCGAGAGCACAAAGGAGCAGAAATCGATGGGGGTCTGCGTCAGGATAGCATATAAGGGGAGGGCTTTCTCCCATGTCATGGTGGCAAGACTCTTGACCGGGAGGATCTGACTGATCATGACGTGATAAATGAGCTGATCGTCGTCCTTGAGGGCGTTGATTTGGAAGCCCCCTCCCCATCCATCTCCATCTGGTGGGGGTGCCCATTGGTGAAGCGCTCAACCATCTGGCCGCGGCTATGAATACCGTCGACAGGCGATAGGAATCTTGGGTTGGTCACCCTCGATACTCTGACAATGCTACTGATGAGGTCGGGCGTCACCGTGAGAGGTTTGTGTCTAAACTAGGTCTTGAAAGAGTCGCTGGTCCAATGGTGAATGTTCGTGTAAAACTCGTGAACCAATTGTGTGGCGGCCAGCTGGTGGTCTTCAACCATCGATAGCCATCCCAGGGCATCAAGTAGTTCCCGGACCCTAGGGACGTTGTTGGCCAAATCGGCCACGTCCATTCCCTGCTCAACTACTATGTTCCGGTTGTCGTAGATAACCTGGAATCTAAGCTTTGCCTTGGCGACCCTCAAGCGATTGCGGTCATAGAGGTGGTCGGCATCATCCTTGTTAGTCTCTGTGTTGACCTCAATGTAGGTGTTGTGCCAAATACCACCTAAATTAATAGGCGAATATTCGATACGTTTTACTCGCAAGTGCACAAGATCAAAGCAATAGTATAGTAGGCAAATACGAGATCATTCCCACGAGGATTGGTGATTTTGCTTAGAATTGATTTTCAAATTTAAATATCTTTGAATTGCCATGAATTGAAAGATTAAAAAGAAAATAAGAATAACGAAAGGGTTAGGGTTTTGACATCCACCACTAATTAGAATAATTAAGATAACAATTTGCTAATGTTCCAATCATACCGGTAATGCTTTCCAACCTAAGGGCATGGTATCTACTCCTTAAGCTATTGATCTCCCTAAGCAACGAATTAGGCATAGTATCTACTCTAATTCTTTTCTTTCTCAATGTATTTGGCATGGTATCTACTAAGGCCTTGTTTGGGAATGCCATTTTTTGGTTTTGAACTCTATTCATTTTTTAGTTTTTTTTTTAGTGTGAATATCGAGGAGAAAAAAGAGTTGAGATTATGTTTGGATGGTAATTGAAAAAATTAAGTAAAAGTTATAAAAATACATAGTAAAAAAAAATTATTAAAATATTTAAAAAAATAAAATAAAATTTTTTTATAAAAAAATTAGGGGCAATTTTGAACCACCCCTAGGGGTGGCCAAACTACCACCGAGGGGTGGATCAGCCACTCCCAGGTGTCTAAAAGGTGGCTGAGTCACCACCAAGGGGTGGATCGGCCACCCCTAAAACTAATGGTGGTGGTCGAGCCACCCCCAATAGCGATTTTGGGGTGGCTCGGCCACCCCAAAAACTACTTGGGGGTGATTGCGCCACCCCCATCGGCTACTTGGGCATGTTTGATCCACCACTAGTGTGTAGATTGACCACCTTCGAAGCTAATGGGGGGGTGGTTCGGCCACCCCTAGCCGTTACTTGGGGGTGGTTTGCCATCCCCAAATTAGACGGGGTGGGGGTGGCTTGGCCACCCCCATTAGCTTCGGCCATCGAGGGAGGCCGATCCTCCCCTGGGGGGTGGATCAGTCACCCTCAAATTCTTAGGGGTGGTCCAGCCACCACATGGGGTGTTCCGGCCACCCTAAATTTATTATTATTTTTTTCAATCTTTATTTATAATTTTTATTAATTGGGTTGAAAATTTTTGAGTTGAGTTGAGTTGAGTTTAAAAAATTGCCAAACATGAATTTAGAAAAAATTTGAGTTTGAGTTAGAGAATCTTGCTTCCCAAACAAGACCTAAGTTTTTCTTTAAGAAAGCATAAATCTATGGAAATTGACAAACACATAAAGCCTAGGGCAAGGTATCTACTCTTGGTTCTCCATGTTGATTACCTTAAGAACCCGTGATGAGATTCTTTTGTCACTTTATTAAGCCCAGAACTCGGTCATCCAAATTGACTTAAATAACACATCCAAACACATGCATATGATGATCAGCCACATTCATATGAGGAATTCAATTAACCAGAAAATAATCAATTTAAATACACCAAAATATGATTGTAACAAAGGCGCCAATATTGAAATCCTAAAAAGACATGATTAGGGCTTCAATCTATCCCCTAACAAAATATTAAACTAGACATAATTTAAATAAAACTAAAACTAAAAAGGAAAAGAAGAAACCGAAAACGCTTCTTGATTGAGCCTCCAATTCTCCTCCCCAAAATTGTAAATTTTTCTCAATGTATGGCCTATTTATAGGATTATGAGAACCCTAGAAGTCCTAGAAATCCTAATAAAACCGTAGGTTGTGCTCGATTTCATTGCTTGCAGCTTTTCTCTCAAATTGTCCTT
This sequence comes from Corylus avellana, assembly GCF_965113065.1. Lineage (NCBI taxonomy): Eukaryota > Viridiplantae > Streptophyta > Magnoliopsida > Fagales > Betulaceae > Corylus > Corylus avellana. The sequence goes on along the minus strand of NC_142500.1, from coordinate 8,043,564 downwards.
TAAGCTTGGAAATTTCCAAAAATGCTTTCTTTTCTTCAAAAATCCTAAAAACACAAGAAAACACAAAAACAAGACAAAACATCAAATAATAACAAAACTAAGAGATTAATATATGTGAATTAAGGGGCTAGAATATGAAATATTTAGCACTTATGAGTAGGGGGTGCCATAATTGGGGCTGTTGACAGGGGACTCGTCGGAGGTGGGCTCTTCCATCTCTTAGTCTGAGTTGGAGTCGGGGTCCTGGACCTCCTAAATCGGGGCTCTAGCTTTGGAGAGCCCGTCCCATAAGCGAAGGATGAGGCTGTTGCGCTAGCCTTGGTCCGAGCCACCGCCATGCATTCAATAAAACACTATCATTACTACTTCTATGTGTGGCCTAAGCAATGACCTACCCCAGCTATAAAAAGAGGTTGCCTAGTCCTAGAGACTGGAATTCTCTCCCCCAAGTATCGGGTTAGGGTAAACAAAGTAGGGCTCAGAAATGTATAAGCCTTGGAGATGCAAGAAGTTTGTGAAAACTCAGTTTTAGTGGAGTTGTAGGCATTGGCTTATAGTTAGGGATATGGTCAAGTGCTCCATGAGCAAAGTTTGAGCATAACAGTGGGTTTGGTCCTTAAGGGTATTTTGGTCATTTTGGACTTTGTCAAAATATCTAAGTCTGATTGAGTAATAATTGGTGGTCTTCGAAAGTTGGGGTGTGCTTCAAATTTCAAAATTATTTATGGGGTTCCGATAGACATGGACACCCTAACAGCTGAGGGGTGGGCAATGTTGGATTGTTTGGGGTAGGGGTGTTTTAGTCATTTCAGATTTGAACAAAATACCAATTTTGATTGAGTAAAATTGATGGCTCAAAGTATTTTGGCATTGCTATGAGGGCAGTCCAAATTGGTGGCGACCTCAACATTTAAGGGCACTGAGGTATTTAAAATTAGGGATTGGGCTATGGGTACTTTGGTAATTTTTGAATTCGGACAAAATACCGAAATTTGATCGAGTTGAGGTTTATAACTTGAGGTGTTTGGTACTACCACAAGGGAATTCCTCACAGTGGCGACCTCAAGGTGCAAGGTTACCAAAGTATGAAAATTAGGGTTTCTAAGGCTAGGGTCATTTTGGTCATTTTTGGATTTGGGCAAAACTTTCCAAATCCAATTGGTCAAGCGGATAGGTCGGGTTTTCAATTGACGGTTTTGAGTCCCAATTGATAATGGATCAATTTTATTCCAGGAATTGGAAAAATTGAAAAGAAAAGTATCAAAATAAGGCTGTTGGAATTGATAAAAGAAATCCAATTGAAATACATGAGCATCTATCACAAAATGTACTACTAAGTACAGTGCGTAGCCTAGCTACCCCGTAGCTATCTATCCCAAAAGCTACTCATCCTCTATTGTCTAGCACTCCCCGGTAGATTCTTTTGACGGATCTTCTTCGTCCTTGACTAGCGCTTCATAGTCCCTGTCGATGTTGGAGAGGAGGCGGCTTCTTTCGTTCTGACCCAGCTGGTAGGGCTCTTGCATTTAACAATTGAATTTCTTCTTGCTCCATCTTGACGTATTCGTCCACGATTTGAGTCAGATGCTCGTGCATTACCTGCTTCCTTCCGGTGCTAAGGTAAATGTTAAATCTCCTGGGAATGACTTGGAAATCTCGTACTGCCGATACGCTGCGACGCTTCCATTTAGCCACCGCCTTGCTACCCTTGGAGTGTGGTTGCACTTCTCTTCCTAAGGTCCGAGCATATGGTTGAACCTCTTGCCCCCGAAAGGCTTTGGTTGCAATTTTGCGTTTGGTGGAGTGAGGCTTGTATCCCGATGCATAAGGTCCGTACTCCTCTAGCCACTCGCATACAATTGCCCAACGTCGACATCCATCACGCATCTGAGTGTACATTTGGATCAAATGTGTGTAACACAGAGCAGATGATCCTGTTCAACCTAATGCTAAGCAATCAAGAAGGCTGTTACTTTAGCCCACACCTCAACCAATCAATAAATTAGAGAACCTAAGTCTATCCTATGCTCCAGTCCTTCAAGATTTATACCTAGTGTGTCACAGCCTAATCTCAGATTTTTCACTATGGTTGGCAAGACCGTATGGCCAGATATCATATTGTAACACCCCCAAATCTGGCCTTGACCATAGTAGGGTTACCGGCAATTTTCCTAATATAGCTAACTGGTAGCTAACTGGGGAACCGCCCTCTAAGCATAATCAGAGTTATTGCATAGGAAGGTAAAATAAATCTGCGAAATCTAATAACCATAAAGGAGGCACATATTATCCTCGAAATTTATACATGGAGCAACTAATAGAAATAATAATCTGATCAAACCTGGTAACAATATAAAGATCTTTGTCTTACGAATTCCATAGTGGCAACCTTGCAACTCTTCTCTTCCTAGGAAGAGGTTTTCTTCAAGATGTAATAACCACATAAGTATAACGACTTCGTAAGTAAACCTCACAGTTGAGTATGACATGAGCTAGTTATTATTGAGCAGAAATAAACGTGCATTTTGACAAAGGTTTAAATGAGGGTTGTCTCCATTAATACACCATAAAAATATTGTTTTGTTGAAAGAGAGGGGTGTACTTTTAGCAGCAATCGCCTAAGTGTGTGTGTGCAAATATATATATATATTGATCCCTGTTAAGTGTAGGGACAAGATTCATGGCCGGAAAATCTATTTCATTCACAGTCAAGTGTTTACATACAAAAAAGAAGCAAAAAGGAAAAATACAAAAACTAATGAGCTGGAGCTGTTGTGCAAATATCTACCTAAATTAATAGGCAAATAATTGTACGTTTAACTCGCAAGTGCACAAGATCAATATAGTAGTATAGGGTGCAAGTACAAGATCATTCCCACGAGGATTGCTAAATTTCGCTTAAAATAAATTCCGTAAGTAAAACAAAACAAAGATTGATTTTGAGTTGATAATAATAAAAAGGTAGGGCTTTGATATCCACCACTAATTATTCTTATATAATATAACAATATGCCAATACTTTAATCATGTTATGCATACCTAATGTTTGCCAACCTAAGGGCGTGGGTGTATACTCCTTAAGTTATAGATTTTCCTAAGCAACGAGTTAGGCATAGGTGTATACTCTAACTCTTTTCTTTCTTAAAGGATTTAACATGGGTGTATACTATGTTGTTCTATAAGAAAGCATGAATCTATGGAAATCGACAAACACATGGAACCTAGGGCATGGGTGTATACTCCTGGTTTTCGATGTTGATTAACCCAAGAACTCGCTGTGGATTTCTTTTGTTGCTCTTATTCAACCCAGGACTCGGTCATCCAAATTGATTTAATTAACTAATCCATATCACATGTATATGTTGATCAGACAAACACATATGAGGAATTCAATCAAACAGGAATTAACCAAGTTAAATATCAGAACATGATCATCACAAAGGCACCAATATTGAAATATTAAATAAACATAATTAGGATTTCAATCTAGCCCTACTAAATTAGTTACACATGAGTTTGATATTGAACATCTTCATAAAATAAAATAGAAAGGAAAAGAATAAACTCGAAACTTGAGCTTGAAGAGCTCAAATTCTTCTCCTTTGAAATTGTCTATCTATTCTAAAGGTTTAAGGGTCTATTTATAGTCCTTAGAAACACTCTAGAAACCCTAATAATCGTAGGGTTTGAGCCATAGTTTGCACAAGGCTTCAAAACCTAAAAGAAAACACTTTCCAGAATAGGGTTGCGGCTGACTTGCTCTTCATGCACGGGTGCGCTTGATCACATCCCGTGTGCGCTCAATCGCAAGACTGCGATTGATCTCTAGTGTTGGGCGCTTGATCGTAGGTCCCCTGAGATCGATTGTACTACCAAAGCCTCCAGCTTTTCCCAAATTTGCTCTTTAAGCCCGATACTTCTAGAATCGCTTCCTTTTCTTCCAAAAGCCTACAAAAACATAGAAAACACATAAAAGAACTAAAATGGCGTAAACTAACAAAACTAAGAAATTAAGAAATATAAGTTAATGGCTAAAATATGAATATTTTTGGCACTTAACAGAAGCCGCACTAGAGCCTGGAGAGTCTTCATCATCCGAGAACTCAGAGTCAGAAGGAAGCGAAAGTAGATCTGGGAAGTTCAAAGGAGAGTTGTACGGGTTGCGCTAAGGAGCATCGGGACATTCGGTTGGCTCCCATCCAGATATATTGGAGGATGGCTTCACGAGGAACTCAAAGAGTATCCCTGGTCACTATCTTAACATCTAAACGAAAGTGCCCATGGTTCATTACTATGGTTCTAAAGTTCTCAAAACCCTACCAGAATCCCCGGGACCAAGCTATTCCCCGGAGCCAGGGCACAAAGGAAAGATGCTGAAGATAGCATGAGGCTTTGGCCTTCCAGTGCTGATACTTCCTCTTAATCCGGTTAATCAGGCTATAGTCTTCTTGGGAAAATTTGAGTAGAAGGTTGACCGCTTCATTAGCTTTAGTCGTAAAAGATAGATGGGCCTTCAGCTCCTCCTTACCTTTCCGAGAAGCCTCCTTTGACTCCTGGAGTTCCATAAGAATTGCATCATGCTCCTTAGCTGCAGCCTCACACAGAGAATTTTACTCTGAAACTTTAGCATGCAACTTCTTGTTGGTCTCCGAAGTATTAGCCAAGATATCATTTATCTCATTAAAATGAAGATCCTTTTTCTCCAAGGCTACTTGACACTCCCAACTCTCCTTCAGTTCCCGGTCTCTAATCTTAAGTAAACCCTTCAACCGGTCAACTTCAGGCTCTAAACTCTTCAGTTGAGCCACTTGTTCTCGGAGCCTCATTAACACCGGGACAAAATCCTTTTGACCGCCTTTATACTTGGAATAAAGACTCGCTAGCTTGACACAATACTAAAAAAACAAAAAACAAAAAACAAAAAACAAAAAAATCAAAAAAAAAAAAGACCAATCATTACCTAGAAACTAAGTTCTAGCAATTATCTAGCATATACTCTGGTGTGATCATTACCTAAGCTTTCTTTCCTTTTATCCTATAGTCCTTCAGAGCGTAAGGCTCTAATACCAACTGTAACGACCCCAGTGGGAAAATCAATATACTGGTAATTGATCCCATGGTTCGTCTCCCAACCCTATCCCTCACAGGACAAGACTCAGGGATCATAACCTTTCCTATTCAAGAGAATTCAGCGGAAGACTTTTAAACTATAGGAATAGAAAGAAACAGCTGCATTCCACATATACAATCACTAGAGTAATGATAAAGCATCATAATATAAATAGGTTATCAAATGTACTGGTCAAGGACTGACTATCACAAAATAAGTACAACCCAAATCATTGTCTTAACATAAGATAAGATCAAATCCAAAGTTTAAGCAATGGCAAAAAGATGTTAATCTCGATCATTGCCTCCCACGTGGTCCCTCCATCCTCCTACATGGATATCAGCCAAACAGGGTCCATGTCTTCAAAAACAACTCGGATCAGGTCCTGTGCAATCACCCAAGTGGGGTCTGTAGACATCCTCTTCTAGGCTAGCTAAACTGTGCAATGATTCATAGTGGAGGGGGAAAACATAAAAATAAGGGGGGGGGGGGGTAAGTCTAAAGACTCAGTGAAGATTAATGCACATAATACCAATGTCATTTTAGTGGTGAACTCCATTTGATAAAGAATGCAACATTTTAGTCATGACAGTTATTCATGAATGATATAGATATAATACATGCTTATAATCATGAGTAATAGTGATAGTTCAACATTATGGTCTACCAGAGATATTACCCTTTCTCAGCAGGGTTGGCGCTGTTTCAAGGGACTTGTAATACAACACTGGTGCCCCGGATATTGTACGCTACTGTTCATAACACTAGTGGCACGACCGAGTCCAACCTCAGGTGGCCTACACCACTAATGATGTACATCCTGTAGTGACTGCCTGTTAGGGCTGCGTCGATCTCGAAACAACCATTAGATCCAAGGCTCATATATCACACACACATTTGACCATAAAGTTAACATGCATAGTAAGCTCACGGCCGTTATCCCGCACGTACCGGTGTACCATGTCATACGATGTAATTAATCTTGTCCGTACTTTACGTGCATGCTTTTTACAAGTCTTACTTCCATTATCATGTTAAGTACAACATTTTTCACAAATGCTAGAGTTCAAGTGCAGCAGAAAATATGTTTTCATGAAAGTGGCAAACATGCATGTTTTGGTACACAAAATATATGTACAATTGTAGGAAAATAAATGGCAAGCATTATGTGAGTTAAAAATCACCTGGATCGATAAAATCCTCCGAGTAATCCCCCAATAAGTTTGGATTCTCCAAATCTGTGGAAAATCCTCCCATTAGTCCTAAGTTCTCCAAAACAAACTCTAGACTCGAAAACAGGGGTCGTCGGATGTTTGGCCCGAAAGGCCATTGCTTGAACCGGCCCTAGACGAGCGCTTGACCTAGGGACGAGTGTGTGTCCAGTGAGGTTCAGGTAGAACCTCATTTTGACCCACTTTTTTTTTTTTTTTTTTTCCGAGCCTGTTAAGTGCTAAAATATTCATATTTTAGCCCTTAACTTACATGTGTTAATCCTTTAGCTTTAGTTAATTTATGCCATTTTAGCTCTTTTATGTGTTTTCCTTGTTTTTGTAGGTCAATGGAAGAAAACGAAGAAATCTCTGAAGTTTCAGACTTAAAAGAGCTATTTTGAGAATATTGGAGGCTCTGGTAGTGCGATCAATCGCAGGGGAGCTGCGATCAAGCGCACTACAGGCGAGGACCACGAGCGCAAGGCACCTGTGATCGAGCGCCCAGCACAACAGGATCGATCACAGGACTACGATCAATCGCACACGGGCTGCGATCGAGCACATCCGTGCGTGATGAACAAGTCAGCCTCCAACCTTGATATGGAAAGTGCAATTTCTAGGGTTTTGTAGCTTTGTGCAAACTAGGGCTCAAACACAACGATTTTTAGAGTTTCTAGAGTATTCCTAAGGCTTATAAATAGACCCTTAAACCTCTAGAATAGACACACAATTTTCAAGGAGAAGAATTGGAGCTCTTCAAGTTCAAGTTTCGGGTTTATTCTTTTCCTTTCTTTTTATTTTATGAAGATGTTTTACATCAAACTTATGTGTAACTAATTTACTTAGTAGGGCTAGATTGAAGCCCTAGTTATGCTTAGTTAATATTCAATATTGGCGCCTTTGTGATGATCATGTTGTGATATTTAACTTGATTAATTTCTGCTTTCATGAATTCCTCATATGTGTGTGCCTAATCAACATATGCATGTGGTATGGACTAGTTAGTTAAATCAATTTGGATGACCGGGTCCTGGGTTTAATAAAAGTAACAAAAGAAATCCACACTGGGTTCTTGGGTTAATCAATATGAGGAACCGGGAGTAGACACCCATGCCATAGGCATCATGTGTTTGTCGATTTGCACAAATTCATGCTTTCTTAAAGAAAAACTTAGTAGATACCCATGCTAAATCTTTTAAGAAAGAAAAGAATTAGAGTAGACACCCATGCCTAATTCGTTGCTTAGGAAAATCAATAGCTTAAGGAGTAGACACTCATACCCTTAAGTTGACAAACATTAAGTATTCATAATTTGATTGAATCATTGGCATATTGTTATATTATCTAAATATGATTAGTGGTGGATATCAAAGCCCTGCCTTTACCTTTTCATTTATCTTTATATATTTTTATTTCTTTTTCTCAATATCAATTTAGTGACAATTTGATATTTTTATCAATTCTAAAACAAAATCAACAATCCTCGTGGGAATGACCCTGTACTTGCATCATATACTACTATGTTGACTTCGTGAACTTGCGGGTAAAACATACAATTATTTGCCTATTAATTTAGGTAGATATTTGTAACAACAATTTTTTTGCTCCGTTGCTGGGGATTGTTTGATTTTGTTTGGAATGTTTTTTTTCTTTAATTTATTTTTGTTTTAAATTTTTCTGTTTTTCAAGTTTTTTTTCCGCAGTTCCTCTTTTGCCTTTGGAGGTGCGCTCGAGCGCCCAACCAAGGAGATCGAGCGCACCAGTGCGATTGCACATCCAGAGAGTAACACAGTTACTGCACTAATTATAGATCTGATTTTTTTTTCTTCTTTTGTTTCATGCAGGGTCATTTGAGTTTGCATATTAGTAAGTTTTTATTTTTAATTTTGTTTTTATTTCCCTTTTAATTTTAACTTCTTTTTGTTATTTTATTTTTGTTTTCACACATGTGGGGCGGCATTCTGACAATCTGTAGACTATGTTCATGTTGCCACAACCCTTATCACCATGTTAGAGAATGTCCCACAATGAGACAAACTTCTGACCAATCTTATGGGTACATGAACACATCATTCTCTAGACCGGGGAACGACCGCTATTTTAATTCCTGTTACCCATCATGGAGCCAACAGTCCATCTCTTATGGCAAGCTCAAGCTCCCAAAATTCATGCTTCACAAGTTCATGGACTGCAACATCACTCATATAAGCAATTCTATGATCATGCATACTCCTCTCAATCAGCTCCACAACAGCAATATCAGGTTGAACCTCCTCCCCTTGAGTTTTTTGAAGATACATAAGCTCTGATCAGTTTAGCAATTGAGGAGATGAAGAACTCTCATTTGAAATCAGTTGAAAGGACGGAGGCCCATTGTACACAAAGAACAAATTTTCTCAAAAAGGAAGAGCACCAAAGTCAAATAGTTACCACTCCTCATGGAAACTATATGGAGGAAGAGAGTATCTGCTATCATGAAGAAGAGCCATCTCCACAATTCTATGGTCAATCCTATTCTTGTCTTAGCCCCAGTCCATTTTCAAGATAGTAGCTCATGAAGAGGAACCATCAACCATATATGATCATTCATATCAACAATACCAAGAAGAACCACCTTCTCCAAAAAGGCCCGCCTTAGAAGAAGTGAGTCCTGCCTTAAAAGAAGTGCATGCCAGCTTAGAAGAAATAATATCAGCTTAGCTTAGCCAAATGGAGGAAAGAAATCAATCACTTGAAAGGATGGAGAACTCTCGCATGCAATCATTGGAAAGGATGGAGGCTCACCTCAAGCAAATATCATACATACATAAAGAAGAAGAAGAAGAGCATCAAAGTCCGTTGGTGGCCAATCCTATTGAGCACTACATGGAGGAAGAGTGCACCGATTATCATGAGCAAGCTATCACATTGAGGAGTGAAGAAGTGGTTGAAAATCAAGTGGAAGAGGGGAAGGGGGAGCAAAACGAAGTTCCATAGGAGCTACATCAGGAAAGAGAAGAAAGCACTAAGATGTTTTCACCATTAGCTCTTATTCCTGAAACACCATGAGGCCGAGAGAGAAGTTTGTTAGAGCTACCACATGAGCAAATTGAGGACATTAAGATAGAGAAGCTCCCTGAGTTTTCTTCCTACTTTATTGCAGTTCATGATTCCCCATCGGATGAGAAACTGTTTGAGAAAACTCAAATTGGCCCTCCCTGATCTATAAACACCCGGAAGCATCTTGCAACAGAAAAGATTCATTCCTTTTGGTGCAAGAGAAGGAAAGATTGGTGCTTCAAGTTTAAAGTGCCAAAGTCTGGTTGAAGACGTTAAACTTAGCGCTCATGGGAGGCACCCCACAACATATCTTTTTTATTTTATTTGTTTGTTATATTTTTATTTTATTTTGTTTTTTATTTTTTTTGTTTTCCTTTGTTACATTGATAAGCTTTTCACTGAGTAACTGGACCTCTTGCATCAAAGCATTGAGTGTTCACGTCAAAAGGTGAAATTTTTTGATTTGACTGATGTCATGGTTAGTTTGGTTTTGTAGCCTTTTTGACTCGAGTTAGTAGGTCCTTAGGGGTGTTTTACACCTAATGCCCTAAAACTATCTGGTTTGGGAGTCATTGACTTAACACTCATTACATGGGTCAATTAGAAAGCTTAAGGGAACCAAACATTGCACAACCTGACCAAAAAATAAAATAAAAATAAAAAAAGAAGAAAAAGAAGTATGCCATTGTTGTTCATTCTAATAGGGATTTGAATGAATTTTGAGATATTGAAGCATTGCACATTGGAAATAATTAGAAGCTTCATATTTATGTGCAAGTTCACTTTACACTGTTTCGAATTTGTGATGCCTTAGACTGTCTTTTGTAAGTAATTAGACTCTTAAATTCCAATTCGTTGTGAAGATGGAGTTTATCTTTTTAAGCTTGCAAATGAATGAAAATCATAGTTCTGAGTGACACTTGAGTTTTGGATAACATGAACTTGTGCATGATGTTTGTGGGTAACATTCTTGGAAAACCCTCACGAGACTCCACTCGTCCTTTAGTGAACTCCTAGGGGTTTAAAAGGCTTGTTGCATAAGCTAAATGCAATCGTACATCCCACAAAAGATGGATTTATCTTTTTGTTTTCAGTTTCCATTTAGTTTTTAGTTTTGAATTGCTAAGGGACTAGCAATATGTAAGTTTGGGGGTGTGTTAAGTGCTAAAATATTCATATTTTAGCCCTTAACATACATGTGTTAATCCTTTAGTTTTAGCTAATTTAGGCCATTTTAGCTCTTTTATGTGTTTTCCTTGTTTTTTTAGGTCATTGAAAGAAAAAAAAGGAAATCTCAGAAGTTTCGGACTTAAAAGAGCTATTTTGAAAATATTGGAGGCTTTGGTAGTGCGATCGATCGCAGGGGAGCTGCGATCGAGCGCACTACTATCGAACACCACAAGCACAAGGCATCTGCGATCGAGCACCCAGCACAGCAGGATCGATCGCAAGACTGCGCTCGATCGCATCGATCGCACACGGGCTGCGATCGAGAACACCCGTGCGTGATGAACAGGTCTGCCGCTAGCCTTGATATGGAAAGTGCAATTTCTAGGGTTTTGTAGCTTTGTGCGAACTAGGGCTCAAACCCTTCGATTTTTAGGGTTTATAGAGTATTCTTAAGGCTTATAAATAAACCCTTAAACCTCTAGAATAGACACACAATTTCTAAGGAGAAGAATTGGAGCTCTTCAAGCTCAAGTTTCGGGTTTATTCTTTTCATTTCTTTTTATTTTATGAATATGTTTTACATCAAACTTATGTGTAACTAATTTACTTAGTAGGGCTAGATAGAAGCCCTAGTTATGTTTAGTTGGTATTCAATATTGACACCTTTGTGATGATCATGTTGTGATATTTAACTTGATTAATTCCGGCTTTCATGAATTCCTCATATGTGTGTGCCTAATCAACAAGTGTTAAGTGCTAAAATATTCACATTTTCAGCCTTTAACTTGCATGTTTTAATCCCTTGGTTTTAATTAATTAGGTCATTTTAATTCCTTTTTGTGTTTTCCATACTTTTGTAGGCGTTTGGAAGAAAATGAAGTAAATCTGGAAGATTTGGGCTCAAAGAGAGAAGAAGGGAAAAATGGAAGCCCCCTGACACTGTGATCGATCACAGGATACCTGCAATCGAGCGCAGTACCAGAGAGGACACAGCATGAAGCAGGCCATGAGTGATTGAGTGCATAACAAAAGGGGATCAATCACAGACCTGGGATCGAGCACATAACAAAAGGGGATCAATCGCAGACTTGGGATCGATATCACCCGTGTGCAGGAGACACATCAAGTGGCGGCCAGAGTGTCTTTCTTTCCATATTAGGGTTTTCCAACTCCCAATTGTAATAAGGTTTGAAACCCTACGAAATTCCTAGGTTTACTAGTTTGCCAAGGACTTCTAAAGCCTATAAATAGATCCTTAAGCCTCTAGAATAAGGATGCCTTGTAAGGAGAAGAATAGGAGCTCTTCAAGTTCAAGTCTCAGGTTTATTCTTTTCCTTTCTTTTCTTTTATTTTATGAAGATGTTTAACATAAATTTTATGTGTAGCTAAATTATTTAGTCGGGCTAGATTGAAGCCCTAGTTATATTTTGTTAATATTCAATATTGGCGCCTTTGTGATGATCTTGTTATGATATCTAACTTAATTAATACCTAGTTTCATGAATTCTTCATATGTGTGTGCTTGATCAACATGTGCATGTGGTATGGACTAGTTAGTTAAATTAATTTGGATGACCGAGTCCTAGGTTTAACATAAGTAACAAAAGAATCCACACCGCGATTCTTGGGTTAATCAACATGGGGAACCAAGAGTATACACCCATGCCCTAAGCCTCATGTGTTTGTCGATTTCTATAGAACATATGCTTTTCTAAAGAACAACTTAGTATATACCAAGCTAAATCCTTTAGGAAAGAAAAGAGTTAGAGTATAGACCCATGCCTAACTCGTTGCTTAGCGAAATCTATAGCTTAAGGAGTATACACCCATGCCCTTAGGTTGACAAGCATTAGATAGACATAACTTGATCAAAACATTGGCATATTGATATATTAACTTAATATAATTAGTGGTGGATATCAAAGCCCTACCTTTTTATCATTATCAATTTAAATCCAATCTTTAGTTTTATTTTACTTTGGGAATTTAATTTAGACAAGATTCAGCAGTCCTGGTGGGAATGGCCCCGTATTTGCACACTATGCTACTATGTTGACCTCGTGCACTTGCGGGTAAAACATCCAGTTATTTGCCTATTAATTTAGGTGGGTAATTGTGGAACAACAAGTTTTTGGAGCAGTTCCTTGGGAACTGGGGCGAATTTTGTTTAAATTCATTTTCCCTTTAGTAGTGTTATTCTCAATTTTTAAATTTAGTTGTTATCAAAAATCAAAAATATTTTCGTTTTTCCTAACTTTTCTGTTTTCTGTTTTAGGTTGCGGATTAGCATTCTGTGATTGCGATCAATCGTTAGCCAAGTGCGATCGAACGCAACAACCTGCGATCGAGCACAGTTCCAGGGAGCATCCGGACCAACAGCGTTGAAGCTGCCCAATTGAAGAAGCAATTCAGTTGATGCAAGGTCGTCGATCTCAAGCCTCAACCGTTATTCCACTTGATCCTAAAATTGAGGGGACAATTCGACAATGGCCTCGAAACAAAGAAGAAGAGGAAGAAATTGAGATGGAAGATTTGTAAGAAAATCCAATTGGACCAAGACCATTAAAGGCAAATCCACCATGAG